>NC_068913.1:35414015-35717045 GCF_023091745.1 Budorcas taxicolor | reverse complement strand
ACACACACACACATAGCACACACACACACCTGCCACATCTTTCCATCCCATCGCTTTTTATCTTCCTTCAGAGGACTAACCATGGTATGATGTGCTAGTATTACTTTATGTTTCTAGTTGCTTATTGTTGGTATTCACTTTTAGAACATTAAGGAATTTTTGCCTCTTTTATTCTTCACTGTCTCTCTAGTACTTTGAATAGTGTCCACTACATATTATGCACTCAATAATCTTTTCATTTTATGACTGAAGTCACACAGACACTTATAGCACTGTCCCAAGAAGAAAATGTTGCTCCCTTAAAACACTGTTTCTTATTTCATAGAAGACAAAAAATTAAAAAGTAATTCCAGAAAGCAACAGCAAAATAATGCCACATCTGGGATCAGGAGCAGGAAGGGCACACTGGGTCAGAACATGGAGCCTGGACAGATGCACCATGAAATGGCAGAAAGTCCAGGCAGCCCTGAGAGGCTGAGAATATGAGAAAATCCAGATAGGTGGGCTTTTGTCATCAGAAAGAACTGTCTGGTCATTGATTGGTGATGGGTATCACAGAGCAGTGGACATGGATTCAGGACAATTTGGGGGGGCAGACCACTATCATTTATTGAGAGCTTGCTCTGCATGAGGCACTGTAGCAGGCACTTTGGCTAAGGTATCTCACTTAATCTTCATCAAAACCCTTTCAGGTGAGCAGCATAATGAAAGTGGAAGTGTTAGTCACATCAACTCTTTGTGACCCCATGGACTGTACCCTGCCAGATTCCTCTGTCTAGGGAGATTCTCCAGGCAAGAATACTGGAGTGGATAGCCACTCCCTTTTCCAGGGGATCTTCCTGACCCACAGATTGAACCCAGGTCTCCTGCACTGCAGACAGATTCTTTACGGTCTGAGCCACCAGGGAAGTCTGAACAGTACTCCGTCCCTGGGATTCTCCAGGCAAGAACACTGGAGTGGGGTGCCATTTCCTTCTCCAATATGCATCTAAAATTCCTGAAATCCCTCACAAGCATAGCTAAGAATGGTCCCTAGAGTGTCTTGTGGCATGACCCCATTGGTAGCAGAAAGATGATCACATGAAAAGGGCCTGGAAAGAGTTAGACTGCTATAAAAAGTCAGTTCATTGCAATGACTATTTTTTGTGCACCTCTATTTTATAGGATATGCCAGACCAGGCATCACCAATAAAAACTATCTCCTCAGAGTCTTTTAACTACAGCTGAGCTTCGAACCTGAAGAGCATGTCATTTAATAACCACATTGCCTATTTTCAAGTCATTATACTGGAAAGGAAAGATAATCTCCCTTTCACTACAGCTCCACTGTTTCACATAGGTAGTTCTGTATTAAGTTCATCAATCACTTCCACACTACGAATTCCAAAGGTTTTCATTAACATTCAGTCATAGAAGATAACCAAATGATAATAAAAGTTATTAAACCAATATGGAATGTGGAGGGGAGAAGTTACCTCTTAATTTGGATTGACATGAGTTATTTTCCTCCTAGAAGTATACAGTTTTGCAAATAAGAATGGGATTCTCTGTAATGACAACTATCCAAATAATTCTCTCAGAAATAAAGTATAAACATATGCTTGAAAATCACTCCGCCTGTACAAAATTCTCTATTTTTGTACCAACTTCAAAAATCACAAACAGAAACAACAGTGAGCCTAGTTTTGGCTTCCCTTGTGTGTTTAAAAGGGGGAAAAAAGGCAATGCATGAAATGGAAGAGTTATATAAAAAGCATTAAATGCTGATGCAGGATATGTTTACTTTTAAATATTTGATTTAATTTAATAAGTAACTTTTTATTTGGTTATGAAACAGGTCATTTTTCAGGTTCTGCTGTTTTCCTGAGGAAAACTGCTAATCCCAAAACAGTGCTTCTTGTTTGCTGAGCTGAACAATGACTGGTCGTCTCTGGATTGGTGGGGAAATAACTGGTGTCTTCACTTCCTCACACATTATGTTTGTTCACAGGCTTCTTTTATGTTAATTCTTTTCACAGCACTTATGTTGGTAATGAAAGAATATCAAGGGTCCCCTTTCATGGCTACAAAGTTAATTACTGCAATCAGAGAGCACTTGCAACAGTGGTTTGTACCAGCGCTTATCAAGTCCTTCAAAGTATTCATTTGCTTGATTCCTGGACAAATCACCTCAAATAGATCAGTCCATAAATGTACTTCAATTACCTTGCAGATTTATTTATCCCTTTTTCCCCCAACTGAAGTTCACTGAACTGTAGATAAGAAAGACAATGAACTTGGTGGTGGATTAAAAATAGAGAAGTTGTCATGGAAATGAACTCTTTCCTTTCTCCTATAAATAGATGAAAGATTTTGGAAAGGTGTTCATTATAAAGAGAATATAATTTGATAACTAGACAAGCAGATTTTGTTTCAATTGTGAAAATTAAAATTATGTAAGGCCTAAAATTAAAATCTTTCTATTCTGTTCAGTTCTGAATATATTTCTTAGGCTTAATATGGTAACACCAGGCTACATTCTGAAAAGGGTACAAAGGACCAACAGCATAAGACCAGACTCTGCCCTCAAGCAGCACAATTTTTACAATTAAAAACAGTAAATGAAGTATGATTCCTAGATAGAACTGCAGTAAATATAATAAAATCATGAATTTTTTTTGCACATAAAAAATTAATCTAGAGAAAAGTCCCCATATAGGTCATTGGATAAAGACGTCTAGATTCTAACCAGGTTCTTGTGGATGTAGCAACTCACTCTGCAGCAAATGAATTGAGTCATTCATTCCATGAAGGCAACACGTCAAAGGGGGGAAAGTTGAGCTCTGACTTCAAATGATACACCCACTTTCCCCCGTCCTTCAACTGCTTTGATACTTGTAAGCAAGTCACTTAGGGCTTCTAAACTTTAGTTTCCTCATCAGAAATAATGCCTACCTCAAATAACTATAGAATGAATTAAAGGAGATAATACAGATAATGTGAGAACTTTATTAGTGTTCAAAAAAGATAGTCCTTTCTCCCCAGAGCACACCATATCTGCATCGAAGGCAGGGACTATTAAGAGAACCAGGGCACTTTTTCAAGTTGGAGAAAAGCAACAATGACAGTCATAAGAGAAAACTGACACCACCCATAATGAATAAGGCTTTTCATGCAAAAATAGAAAAGTAAATACGACTTTAACTTCCACTTATAAAGAGCAAACAGACCTATTGCAGTAAGAGTTTGCTCTGCTGTCAGTCAAAGCTGATTAACTAATTCTGTCTATATACACTTGCTGCACTTCTGCTTAAAGCGCAAGTTACCTCCTGGTCCTCTGTTGCTTCTTTGCCCCTAAGTGCTCAGTCGGTCTGAGGTAGGCTGAATAATAGCCTACCCTCACATACACACACACACGCGCGTGCGTGCACACACACACAGATGTTCACAGCTCAAACCCTGGAACCTGTGAGTAGTACTATACATGGCAAGAGGAACTTTGCAGATGTGATTAAATTAAGAGTCTATGATGAGGATATTATCCTAGTTTACTCAGGTAGATCCAGTGCAATTACAAGGGTCCTTCTAAGAAGGACGCAGGAAGATCACAGGGAGGGGAAACCCACATGACAATTGTAACAGAGGTGGAGTGGTGAGGCCACAAACCAAGGGATGCCTCTAAAAGCTGAAAGGGACAGAGAACAGACTTTCCTGTAGAACCTCCAGGAAAGAACCCTGCCAACATCTTGCTTTTGCCACATAACAATCATTTCAAATTTCTGACTTCCTGAACTGTATATTTGCAGCCATCAAATATGTGGTCATCAGTTACAGTGGCAATTGAGAAACCAGTACACCACTAGTGAATCTCTACACTGTTGACAGCTCATCTGTTTTAAGTGCATCCCTTGCTTTTGGTTCTTCTGCATTAATAATGATAGCAACAGCAGCAGCAGATGGCATTTGTAGAACTCCTGAATTGTGCTGGACACTGAGTTAGACATCTAACCTACACTGTGCTATACAGGAACTTCTATGAAACCATTTCACATATGACACATTGAAGATCAGGATTCCAGTTCAGCACGATCTCCTGCCAAAGCCCATCATTTTAACCGCTATGATGTTCTGAATCTCTTCCCTCTATTCCGTCGTCTCTCCCTTCCTCTTAGATCCCCATCCCACAGGCAGAAATCGCTGGAAAGATGCCTATTTCTTATATGTCTCCAAAGGAGGTTTTTAAAGAAGGAAGACCTTGACCTATAACTGTGTGTAAACAGTGATGCTACTTTAAGGAAATATACACCTAGAGAAGCTCCAATACTTTGGCCACCTGATGCAAAGGGCCGACTCATTGGAAAAGACCCTGAGGCTAGGAAAGAAGCATTGAGGGCGGGAAGAGAATTGGGTGACAGAGGTGACGGTTGACCAGGACCACCGACTCAATGAATGGACATGAGTTTGAGCGCGCTCCGGGAGAGAGTGAAGGACAGGGAAGCCTGGGGGGTGCTGCAGTCCATGGGGTCACAAAGAATCGGACATGACTTGGCAATTGAACACCACCACCTAGAAAAACAGAAAGAAGGGAAGAAAGTAGAGAAACAGATAGGGACTGAAGAGAAGAGGAAATTTTTGAAACTATCCCCAAATAAATGTCACTGTTTACTCATATGCAGGGTTTAAGTTAAGAACGTCATGAATAGGTGAAGAGAAGTCAAGATACACACAGTGAAGGATTAAGCATAAACCAAAAAAAAAAGAGAGAGAGATAAAAATAGACACAGTTTGTAGGCAGAACTTACTGAAAGACTAGTCTAACTCAAGAAGTAAAGTTAAATTAGGAAAGGATAGGAAGTTTGACACAAGTAAGTTGAGGTCAGTTTTCTAAGAAGCTTAACTGCCAGGAAGAGTTGAGGATGCAAAGCCTTTATTCATTTTTGAGTCGGGGACGGGGAGAAGGTGAGAAAATCAGAGAGCCTTTTTTGAAAAAGTTCTATTTTTATACAATTTTAAAGGTTACTTTCCATTTACAGTTATTATGAACTACTAGCTACATTCCCTAGGCTGTACAATACATCCTTGTGGCCTATCTTACACTAAGAGTTTGGACCTCCCACTCCCCTCACTCTACATTGTCCCTCTCCAACCCCACTGGTAACCACTAATTCATTCTCTATATCTGTGAGCCTGTCTCTTTTATGTTACATTCACTAGCTTGTTGTAATTTTTAGGTTCTCTATATTAGCGATAAAATATAGTATTTGTCTTTCTCTGTCTTAGCTATTTCACTTGGCATGTGAGAGGCGCTTGTTTCAACCTCTGCCTTTTTCCACCTGATCTTCCTAAAAGTTAAAGATCAGAATTAAAATTAAAATGAAGATAGTTTTTAAAATATTTACAATAATTCAATAACTATTCCTGATTTTTAAGTGTATAATTTAGAGGTAATAAATAGGTACTTAAATTTTAAATGATTTCACTACTAAAAAATTGAAATCCTTTACAGGCATATTTTCATAGACTATACATAGTGTATCACATGATATTTATTCAGCTTTGAGAGGCAATAACCCCCTCCATGGTATCATAAAGCTCTGTTAAATCAGACAACAGTGCTTATCTCTGATGCAGAACATGATGATAGAAAAGAAAGGGAACTGACCAAACTCTGATGACTACTTCATGTATGTCTCTCATTAATCCTTACAGTACTACAGGGGAATTTATTATCTCCAGTTTACAGATGAGGAATCCAAGGTTCAGAGGATTTAAGTAACTTGACCACTTAGAGATATTAATAGAAAAACTGTATCTGAGCTAATAAAGTATCTATTCCATTGGAAGATAATTAAACTGAAACAGATATTTTAGTTATTATTTCCTGTTATCCATTCATTTCCTATAAAAACAAACACTTTGATAACATCAAAAAAACAACTGAACTAGGCTATTTACCGATTTATTGAGGCTTCCGCACTCCTTCTTCTCTGAAGCAAGTATTAACACATTTCTGTGACAAAGAACTATGTGTTTATACCACAATCTACTGTTAACAGTTGGAGAGCAAAGGGTCCTTCAAAGCATCCTTTCAGAGAAAACTCAAAAATTAGTCCCCTGCCTTACCACTAGGCATTGAAACACATTCCCTAAAATTTAATTTTTTTTAATTTAAAAATACCTGAAACCCCACACTGCTGCTGCTGCTGCTAAGTCGCTTCAGTCGTGTCCGACTCTGTGTGACCCCACAGACGGCAGCCCACCAGGCTCCCCCATCCCTGGGGTTCTCCAGGCAAGAACACTGGAGTGGGTTGCCATTTCCTTCTCCAATGCATGAAAGTGAAAAGGGAAAGTGAAGTCGCTCAGTCGTGTCCAACTCCTAGCAACCCCATGGACTGCAGCCCACCAGGCTCCTCCGTCCATGGGACTATCATACCATATATAAGATAAGCAAGGTCTTACTGTATAGCACAAGAAACTATATTCAATATCTTGTAATAAATTATAATGAAATGAATCAGAAAAAAGAATATAGATATATACAAGTGTATGACCAAATCACTTTGCTGTACACCTGAAACTAACACAACATTGTAAATCAACTATACTTCAATTATAAAAACATACTTGGAACCCTAAAGCAAAATGCACATTTTGCAAGTCCAATTTTCTATTCAAACACTGGGGGAAAAAAAATACTGCCTGCTGAAATGTTAATTAATAACCGATTAATACTCTTGCTAACCAGAAGAGCCCTTGGGGACACTTTTTCAGAACAAGGCCTCAGTAGCTATATTTACGGCTTCCTCGTCTCCTAAGTGTGCTATGACAGTTCCATTTCACATTCAGTCCTATCTTCCTTGCTAAAGCACTTGTCTCGAGATTCAGAAACCTTCCCTCCACAGCCCCCCCAAGCCTCCCCACCCACCCCACCAAAGGTATGTTTCTTTACTAGGAAGCTCTTCAGTTATGTAAATATGCTAAGAGCATTACCCTAAGAGAGGGCACTAATGAATTCTTTACATCCCTAAAGATCTTAAATAACATACACAAAGCCAGAGATTTTAAAGTCAAAAATGAAAGTTTAACCATGAAAGAGAAATCCATGGGGGAACAGCATTAGACTGCTTCCGGAAAGTAACCCTTGAGCTGTGACCCGCTTATTAATTAGGAGAGGCTGAGGTTCAGAAAGAGAAAATTCACTAAAATCACATCAGCTACCTTAATAGATTCAGGGGAATTTTCCCTCAATCCACTTGATTAGTAGAGGCTGAAACATACTATCTTCTACAGGACGATTATGTCGACTGGAAAAAAAAAGCACAATGTGAGAATTGTGAGTTAAGCTGTATTTGGGGCAAAATGAGGAGTAGAGCTTGGAAGGGCATGTATTCATGCATGTGCGCTGTCATTTCAGCCATGTCCAACTCTTTGCAACCCTATGGACTGTAGCCTGCCAGGCTCCTCTGTCCAAGAGGTTCTCCAGAGCCTGGGAGACAACATCTCAAATAGCTCTGAGAAACTGCTTCAAATAGGGAGATGGGAAGGTCAGTACATATGTGATTCCAGTGAAGGGAGAATACATGCAAGCAAACACATATTTCTTGCAGAAGGCTATTGCTAGTCACAAGGAGCAGACATCACCATGAACGGTTTTAGTGTTTTCCTAGATGTGTGGAGATGCAAGAATTGGGCCCATAAAATTGGCTCCTAAAAATATCTAACTATCTGAAGACCTGTTCTGCCAGTTTTTTCCAGAGCACAGAGTACCTCATTTCTGATCTCCACCTCCTTTCAGGGGGTGCTGAGGTCAGCATCTGCAGCAGCTCATAATTGAATTCTTGCAGAGATAAACAGCAAGTACCAATTTGTAGGAGACAATTAGAAACAATCTGTATTCATCTAAAATCTTCACTTCTTTGCCTCTTATGTGGGAATGACCATTCCCCTAGAACCTGACCCTAGTTGGTTCTCTGTTTATTCTGATGATTTAATAACTGAGCAACTAGCGCTCCTAATGGCTACTCCTAAAACACCATCTCCCTCACCAATGTCATCAGAATGGCAGGGCATACTGATGCTGCTGCTGATGCTAAGTCACTTCAGTCGTGTCCAACTCTGTGCGACCCCATAGACGGCAGCCCACCAGGCTCCACCGTCCCTGGGATTCTCCAGGCAAGAACACTGGAGTGGGTTGCCATTTCCTTCTCCAATGCATGAAAGTGAAAAGTGAAAGGGAAGTTGCTCAGTCATGTCCGACTCTTCGCGACCCCATGGACTGCAGCCTACCAGGCTCCTCCATCCATGGGATTTTCCAGGCAAGAGTCCTGGAGTGGGGTGCCATTGCCTTCTCCGGGGCATACTGATAGGAGCCATCAAATGTGATATCAGGCATGAGAAACAAGGCTTTTTTAGAAAGCACAGAGAACCTGCAGGTGGTGGTATTAGAGGGGAATCTGTATTTTCTTTTTGTTTTCATTTGTTTTCCAAATTTTGAAAATGCTTTATTTATCTAATCAAAAAATTATTTTTTAACGTCAATGTAAATCATACCTCATATCCCATGCTGAAATAGAAAGCCAACAGATCTCACTGCAAAGTCCAGTTCAGCCAAAATGGAACAAAATCATTTTGGAGGAATGGGGTCATGGGAAACTTTCAGGCTTGAGAAAGAGGCATGTGTCATGAGATGAGGAGAATCAGCATTTCCCAAGGGGGTCAAGAGGGTTAAAAAGCCACACAGAACATTATTAACATCATCCTTATTTGAGGGCAAGAAAAGTTTGATCTGATCCAATGTAAAATGTATTATTTTTAAGAGTCTTCAATGAACTTCTATGTTGCCAAGATCTCTAGTCAATGGGGAGCTAAGAGTGCAGGCTTCATAGCATGGTGTTCATGAATCTGGAGAATTTACCACAGTCCACAGGCCAACTGTATCCTGCAGATATTTCCCACATACTTACCATCAGTAAGTAGGGTTTCCATGACCAAGCTCAGAAAATTGATGTGTAAAAGCCTGATGTCATTTTATTAATTCGCAAAAACAAACAATGGTCTTAGAGACCCAGCTACCTAATTGTGCGCAACTAGTCCAGCTGCATTGAGACAGATCTGATCAGGGAGCCAATGCATAACCAGAAACCCATTTTAAGAAGCATGAATTCAAAACTGAGAGAGGTAACGAAAACGAAAGTATTCATGAAAAGGCAGTTTTCCAAATGCTTTATAGAACCCCTTCAGTTTCTGCTGAAATGGTTAAGGTGGAAGGTTTCTGTTCTCATCTTTAATTGTGAAATGAAAACGTAGCCTACAATCTTATTTTCAAATTCTTGGGAGTCGCCTCATGTCAGTCCCCAGCTACTAAACACAACTTTATACTTTTCACTCTAATTTGCTCTATGTTTTAATTAACAACCCTTGAATCTGCCTTGAAAAGTGTTTCCTACCTTTCTCAGCCTGAGTAAAATCTGCCTCACACTATCTGGTGAAGCCAGACAGTTATCTTATTTATGTCCCAATATCTTGACACAACACAATTATGGAAGCTGGAAAGTGGAGCACAAAGCAATACTGGGATTGTTTTTCTGTTTTCCAGAGGATACTGAGCATTTCTATAATAAGGTAAGGAGACTGGGGTCACTTAAGAGAAATTATTGCTTCTACTGTCATATGTCCTTCTTCGTGGCTGGGAAAGATGAATACTAATGTGCTCAAATACATGAACTCAATAGCTTTCAATTTACTTGGTAGCATCAGTGCCATTAATTTATACTCTGCTAATTTAGAATATATGATTTAACCTGCATGCATGCATGCTAAGTCGCTTCAGTCGTGTTCATCTCTGTGCGACCCTATGGACAGCAGCCCACTAGGCTCCTCTGTCCACAGGATTCTCTAGGCAAGAATCCTGGAGTGGGTTGCCATTCCTTCTCCAGCGATTTAACCTGAGATTAACTGAATTTAAATGTAATAAAACCACATTTAAATATTCTATATTAATTTTTGTAATCCCGGACACAATTCAATCTCAAAGTTTTACTACTATCCAAATCATAAGTATATTCTGTTGGGTTAGTCAAAAAGTTCCTTCAGGTTTTTCCATAAGCTGTTATATGACAAGAGAAAAAGAGATGAATTCCTAGATTATCTTGGAAACTGTCTCAACTCTTTGCTTCACCCCTTGGCTGGAACATTTATGTAGCCCCCCAGGGATGGTAAGGGTTGATCAAAGTGACTGGCAAGACTGCCTCACTTGCGGGGTCCATTTTTCTAAGGACACAATACACACAATGTGCCCAGGTGGGAGCCTGTTGAATCAGGCTTGTACGAGTAGCTGCACATCCCTGATAGATGCCCTCAGCAAGCAAGCTTTCAGTGTTTATTTATAAACCCAGAGAACACAGAGTTATCATTATTTTCAAGAATCTAAGATTCTTAAACAGGGCTTATGGGTGGGGGATTCATATTCCAATGAGCTGATCTTTATCAGAACCATGAGCTGAAGCTCGGCTTTAGGCTCCCTAAAGAACTCAATTATTCTCCTTTGGCCAATATTCTTCACAAATCCAACTCTCTGTGCTGTAAATGAAAAAGCACACAGAGAGGACTGAATGATCTCCGTCTCCATCTCACCCTCTATCATTTTTTAAAATCTTTCTTAAGAAAACACTTTGGCCCTGGTAAACACTCAGGTACCTGACAGTTCTATCACCTGAACACTTTTCCCTAAAACAAGAGAAACAGTACAATGCCAGGTTCAAGAGTGAGACTGTGTATCAAAAGTAGCTGACAGTCGGCACACTAGAGTCACTCTTCCAGAGGAAAAACCAGGCAGAACAAACATTAAAAAGAACAACCTTCTAGGATGTAATTTCCCACAAGCTGTATAAACTTTCTTTAGCTAAACAAATAGTCCTAGAGATGAACTTTTGTTTTCCTATTTTGGGGACACATCGTAATGACTACCTGTGGTTTTTCTCACTGGAAAACTTGACAACAAGACAAAATATGTTCTTTGTTTTTCCCAGCTGAATGTCTCATATTTTCAGAATCTAAGTTTTTCCCTTGTGAATGATAAAACTTAATATCAACTGTATAACCATCAGATCAGACTTTGTCAAAGGACAGATCCTCAAGCCATGGTCCAGAAATTCCACCCTAAGACAGGCAAAGCCTTTGTTTGTTAAGGACCACCTTCACAATCTCCCACTCCCCAATATATCTTAATACTCCATGACCTCAAAGAGGTGGGAGAAGCTGCCCTGTGGTAAGTTGTCAGGTGCAAGTTTCATGAAATGTCAATGTATTCTGAAGATTTTCTCTGGGACAACACTCTCAAAATTCAATCTCAGATAATGGAGCAAAGACATGGAGTAGATAAAGAGCTGTAACTGTGTGCTAGGAGAGGGAGCTTGCCTCCACAAGTCATAGAAGCAAATCAGAAAAAGACATCAGTGTCCACATAAGACCCTGGCCCTCCATCCATATCAATGTATAACTGGGAAAGGCCCAGCCATGGGAGAGACTTAGGTTTAAGCAGTTAGGAGAAGTGTGCTCAGCATGACTGAGTCATCCTCCTACCAAAGTGATTTCCCAACGTCTCACCTCTTGCCACTTTTTTTCACCTGCCTCTTCTGAAATTTCTGGTCTCCTCTCACACATGAAGTATCGGAATAGTCTTACCTCAAACTATAACATGAATTTGGAACATGAAGCCACTCACCCCTTAAAGAAAAAATGATGGTTTAATCAAAGCCTCATCTGAGAAGGGCAAGACCTTCTGTCTGCTTCACACCTTTGCTACAGGAGTGAAATGTCATTGGGGCTTACAGAATGCCCATATCCTATATTACAATTGCAACAAATACAAGGAGAGGAATTTTCACTTTGTTCTCTAGGAATGTGCGTTCATTTGTTCATCCCACTTCAACTCTGGTTAAACTTGTACTCAGCCAAGTGGAATGATTCATCAGGTAACACATGGAAATTTGATAGCATAGTTAGAAAATCTCAGCTCCACTGAAAATATTTCAGGGAAACACAACTTCTTCACCAGTCCCTTTAACTGAACCAGGCAAATGAAACAGTATAATGAATTCATACCTTTCTAAAAGGTCCTTTCTAGTCTTAACCTGCCCAAGAAGACATAAGTCATATATGTTCAAAGACCTTTAAAATCAACTAAAGCTTTGAGACTTTTATAACCCCCATCTCTAAAGTTTGCCTAGTTTGCTTCTACTGAAAAAGTTGTTTAATCCCATTATTTTCTCTCTTATTGTAGTCATCTATTTCAGATACTCTCTATCTGATGGTTACAGATACTCTATATCACTTAGCCTATCAGTTCTGACCCTGTTCAGATTTCACACAGCAATCTCATTTTAGCAATATAACCAAATATTTTCATACTCCCTATTAATAAGAAGTACTCAAGTTTTTCTCCTTTTTTCATGGGTATTAAAATACTTATTTTAAAACTAAGTACGTTTTTTAATAGATATAATTAAGAAAAGTAGAATAAAAAAAAAAAGAAAAGTAGAATAAACTCGTCTTGAGTTTTTATTCAGTCTTTTAGGGATGGACTGCTACTGCTGCTGCTGCTAAGTCGTTTCAGTCGTGTCCGACTCTGTGTGACCCCATAGATGGCAGCCCACCAGGCTCACCCATCCCTGGGATTCTCCAGGCAAGGGATGGACTAAATAAGTACTATTAAAATTAATTTGTAAGAGGACATTCATAATTGTCAATGATACCAACACTGATACTGTTTCACTATCACTTCAGTAGTTCTTTAAAGATTTAGAACATCGCATGGGGTAACACACACACAAAAAAACCATCCTTGCCAGTGTGTTTTGACCATGAACCAGAACACATTTAATTTCCTCCTTTACATCTCCAAATATAGATGGCAATCTTTCAATACTGTTCACAAACATATTGAACAGTAACATCAAACATTTGGAAGTTTGAAGTATAGGAAAGAAAAAGAAAGGTGATGTACTTATTAATTGTTTTGAGATTAATTTCATGAATTTTACACCTAAAGGATTCTATTTGCTATAGCTCTTACTGTGAATAAATTTTTCTCTTGAAAACTGATAATTAATTCTTCCACCTTGGAAGGCTGAAAAGCCTAGACTTCTGAATATATTTACATGGAAATTAACATTCTCTTCTCCTAGTTCTTTGAAATTTCTTTGGAGACTCTCTTTCCTCATTCAGTTCTGACTGTATCAAACATCCATTAATATAGTTTCCTTTTCTCTGTATTCTGAAAGGCTTGGGGTTTAGAGAAGCCTCAAGTGTGCAAAAGTCTGCAAACTAAGGACAAGCCAACCAATGTTAACTATGAACTATTTCCTTTAATCCTGCGAACAGTGTTGAATATATTATTAGGCTAACCTCACATAGGCAACTATTTCCTAGTCATCTACTGTTCCTTCTTCCAAACATATAGCAGCATGTTTCTGCAATCAAAGAGAGAGAGAGAGAGATTTAATAAGGAAGCTGATGGATATCACTGATTATATTTTCACATGTATCTGGAGTCTGGTAGGCAATGCTAATGTATCAGCGAATGCTAGAAAACCATTTGCAGTTAGATATCCCAGCTACCGTTTTCTTCATCCCTTCTTCCTTCTTTCTTTTAAATTGCTTTGCCTTCTTCTTTCAATGTCATTTATTTTTCAATCTTTGGACCATTTATTTTCACATTAAAGTGAAACACAAAGAATGGGTTTCATTACCTCTCAGACAAGAGAAATGCTGGTTGATTGGCACCAACATATAGGTTCCCTCACTGGAGAACTCAAAGTCATCTCAATTTCCCATCTTTGAGACAGATTCTTCACAAAAGATGTGATTTGAAAATCAAAGGGTCACTTTGCTCAAAGAGGGAGTAAAGGCTGAACTGGCAGCTTGGTCTCCATACTGAGAAGTGAGCCCGAAGACAAAGGTCTAAGTTTTAAAAATAAATAAATAAATAAACAGAAAAGACATATTGACCCAAGTCCAAACGTTTATACTATCAGATCTAGCAATGAAAAGATAACCAGAGTCTTTTCCATTGTTTTGTATACATCTTTTTGAGAAGCTCCAGTTTGGACCAAGCAAAAACTGAGAACAAAAGAAAGAAAAAATATATATATAAAATAAATAGACATCACTTTGTCAAGTTCCTAATTTTTCTTTTTGAGGCCCCCTAACAATTTTGGACCACCAGGCATACAAAACATAAGTGTCATCCGATAGACCTCACCTCTCTCCTCTGGAAAAACGTGTGTCTAAACCATTAATTTCTATACTGTTTTTTCAAGATCACAGGCAAGATTTTGCTAATGAAGCTTATCAAAATATAACACTGGAAGATGAGACTACAAAACACTGACGCAAACACAAAAGTGGCAAAGCACTTCAGTCCAGCTGAAGGAAACCTACTCAAGATCCGAAAACCTACACTGTGTTCACACAGATCTATGGACCATTTGAACCAAAAATTAAACGTTATATTTCTAATTCTCAAGACAAAGTGAACATTACTAAGAGACATACTCTGCAATGAATTCATTAAAATGTCAGACCATTTTTAATTCTGACGTTTTCGTATTTCGGATTTTTTTATCCTTCAAAATGAAGCACGATGTAGTGACAGAAATATTCCTTAAAGTTTAAAGTGAACAGAACACCTCCTTTTTCCTAACTCATTGTTAATTCTATCAGCAAAATGGTATCTAGAACTTCCTTTGTCATTTGTAACCAATCATGTGAGATGCAAGAAGAATTTAGCAGAGTCTATCTCTGGTCTCCAGAAGCTTATAATCTAAAAGGACTGAGTGGATGGATGTGTCAAAGGCCACCTACATTGCATGGCCATTACAGATGCTAAGAGCTCAGAGGAAGGGAGACCATGTCCAGCCGGTTTTGGTCAAAGTCTCTTTGGAAGGGCTTAATGAGGGCAGTATGCAATTTTCATCATTTTTTTCAAATGATGGATGAAACAGAGGATGATACAAATCAATCTGATGACAGCAACACAAAACGTAGAGTCAAAGAAGTACACGAGTCTCATCTGTGTACTCGTGTCCGGGGTGTTACGAGGAATAAAGGAGTGAAGTAGTTAGGAATGGAGCCTGATAGATGCAAGGACTAGGTGCATATTCATCATCACTATGGAGAATAGTCGGCACACTACTTAGATCGTAGGGCAGATGGGCCTGTTAGTCAGGTGCCCCACAGGTAAACGCAGGAGAGATGAGAGGTTACTCAAGGACTCCAGGGACATGCTCTTAAGCTAGGGACACTGACCAGAGACCAATACGGACAATAGGGGCTGATTTCGTAAACTGTCTCCTTTAACTATCGAGTAATGGCAGTATTCCTGGAGAAGGAACTGGCAAACCATTCTAGTATTCTTGTCTGGACAGAATCCCATGGACAGAGGAGCCTGGCGGGCTAGAGTCCACAAGGCCGCAGAGAGTCAGACACGACTGCGTGACTAAACAAGGAGAGCATTATTGGAAAAACACTCTTGTAAGTCACAATTTCCCCACCTGAACAAAACAAGTATTTTCATTGCTCTGTATTCCCTTCCAGGGATTTGTCCATATGGCTGAATATTTTTTACCTAGAAGTTGTCATACAATTTTGCACTCAGACTTTTTTCACTGAACATTCTAACATCGAATATATCTTTGCTGCTTTTAAAAATCTTTTTCTGAGGAAACACACTTCCCTAGAAGACAGAATTAGACCTGCAACAGCCACTCAGGAGATTAAAAGCAGACACTGAAAAGAATTTTGTCTCCGCAAGAGTAGCTAAAAACAGAAATTATTTCTTGATGAATTTTTATAAATACACTTCTCTGGAAGGTCCTTCAGCAAATGGCACATGTTCCATGTCTTAAATTTTTCAGAGCAACACCAGCAACAAAATTTTGCCCTATTGTCTTTCTCCCCTCTCTGCCTTCCCCTTCCTCCTCATCTTCAGGACACTCAGACATGTCAGACTTATCTTGATCTGATTCTATATTTTTAGCAAACTGTCTGGAATCCAAGTCTTTCCTCACTTACTTCAGTGTGCACTCAGGCAACATGCTCAACCTCTCTAAGCCTCTGGTTTCATTCCCTGTAAAACGAGAGGAGTGTGAATACATCCACAGAGGATTGCTGTAATAGATCACGGAGGGATTCCATGAGAGGCAGCATGTATCATGGTTAAATGCACAGACTGAAACCATTCTGCCCAGATTCAAACTGTGTTCCACCCTTCCCTATGGAATCTCGAGTAGGCTACCAAACATCTTGCCTCAGTTTACTCATCAGTACAATGGGAATGACAGTAATAATGGCTTCTGTGTTCTCCTGTGTGGGTTGTTTTGAGGAACAAAGGAATAAAGTAGCTTGCAATGGTGCCTGGTACATGCAAGGGCTAAGTGACTACTCATCATTACTATGGAAAATGGCTGGCTCACTATTTAGATCATGGTAGCAGCCAACAAGTGCTAACTATAGATATTACTCTCTCACATTGAAGTAGAATACCTTTATCGTCTCTGGTAATCAGTATTCGTTTCATCACTAAACCCAAAGGATATCAGTCAGTTCAGTCGCTCAGTCGTGTCTGACTCTTTGCAACCCCATGGACTGCAGCACACCATGGACTGCAGCATCACCAACTCCCAGAGTTTGCTCAAACTCATGCCCATTGAGTCAGTGATGCCATCCAACCATCTCATTCTCTGTCGTCCCCTTCACCTCCCACCTTCAATCTTTCCCAGCATCAATATCTTTTCCAATGAGTCAGTTCTTCGCATTGGGTGGCCAAACTATTGGAGTTTCAGCTTCAACATCAGTTCTTCCAATGAATATTCAGGGCTGATTTCCTTTAGGATGGACTGGTTGGATCTCCTTGCTGTTCAAGGGACTCTCAAGAGTCTTCTCCAACACCACAGTTCAAAAGCATCAATTGTTCTACACTCAGCTTTCTTTATAGTCCAACTCTCACATCCAAACATGACCACTGGAAAAACCATAGCCTTAACTAGACAGACCTTTGTTGACAAAGTAACATCTCTTATTTGTAATATGCTATCTAGGTTGGTCATAACTTTTATTCCAAGGAGTAAAAGCGTCTTTTAATTTCATGGCTGCAATCACCATCTGCAGTGATTTTGGAGCCCCCCAAAATAAAGTCTGTCACTGTTTCCATGGTTTCCCCATCTATTTGCCATGAAGTGATGAGAGCAGATGCCATGATCTTAGTTTTCTGAATGTTGAGTTTTAGGCCAACTTTTTCACTCTCCTCTTTCACTTTCATCAAGAGGCTCTTTAGTTCTTCTTCACTTTCTGCCATAAGGGTAGTGTCATCTGCATATCTGAGGTTATTGATATTTCTCCTGGCAATCTTGATTCCAGCATGTGCTTCATCCAACCCAGCATTTTGCATGAAGTACTCTGCATATAAGTTAAATAAGCAGGGTGACAATATACAGCCTTGATGTGCTCCTTTCCCTATTTGGAACCAGTCTGTTGTTCCATGTCCAGTTCTAACTCTTGCTTCCTGACCTGCATATGATCCTCATTAACTTAACCAAACAATTAATATAATATTTACCAAGTGCCAGGCGCTGTTATTGGAGAAGGAAATGGCAACCCACTCCTGCAATCTTGTCTGCAGAATCTCATGGACAGAGGAGACTGGTGGGCTACAGTCCAGGGGGTTGCAAAGAATCAGACGCAACTGAAGCGGTTAAGCACAAGTACAGGCACTGTTATAAAGCACTTTACAAATAGGAGCTCAGCCCCATGAAACAGGTTCTATTGTTTCTTCCACTTTACAAATGAGAAGACTGAAACCCGCACATCTCTAAGACTCCAGGCGATGAATCCATCCCAGTGCTAGCAGCCGACAGAGCTGGGATTTGAACTCAGGCTCTCTGGCTCTAGAAATCAAGTTCTTAACTATGGACTGTGTAGCTTCCAAGAAAGCAAGACGTTCAGCCCACAGGCTCTTTTCTCATGCAGTCTCCTGGGCCACATGCCAAGCACCGTAAGCCCCATCTCAACACTAAAGATCTATGGGAATGAGGTCTGTAAACATTCAGGCTCCATGCCAGTGGCCACTTTGATTTGTATTGCCAGGTTCCTCCAATCCCCCACCCAGCAAAGGCCACACACAGAAGCCTCACAGTTCAGGAGAGTCTGGGAAATTCAAAAAACAGAAGGCAGATGAGAAGCAGCAGGGAGTTTCATCCATGAATGTCTTCACACAGGGACCTAAATGCTGATTGAGGGTATGTTGCCCTCCATTGAGGAGAGACCGACTCCCGCTGGCAGGAAGCTTGGCGTTGACAACAACGACTGAAAGGGAGGCAGTGAGTCTGCCAGCTGGGATAGACATCTGGCAGAGGATCACAGGGACACCCCACCAGCCCGTCCAATGCGGAGCTGGATTTAAACTCATTTCCTCTTAGCACTATGCAAGAGCTTGCCCGGTTCACTGCTGGGAGAATAGAGCTAAAGAAACTCATCCAGAAGCAATCAGTTCCAAGGCAGAAAGGGTGGAACTTCTAATGATACATCATTAGTGAGTTCTCCTGACCAGAACACGACTGAGGCTGGCCAGAGTCTTTTGATCACCTAGGTTTAAGGTTTTGTCTCCATATAAGCAGAGAGTAGGAGGAAATCTTGACAACTTACTAACTAGCTCCAATCTCAATAGCTCCCTTTCTCTCACTCACACACACACACACAACTGTTAAAAAACAAATGTCACAACAACATGGATGGGCTTTAAAATTATCATACTAAGCAAGCCAGACAGAGGAAGATAACTATCATATAACATCTCTTATATGTGGAATCCAAAAGAGAGCAAGAGAGATACAAATGAATTTATTTCCAAAATAGAAAGAGACAACAGACTTAGAAAAAAAACCTATGGTTACCAAAAGGGAAAGAGGGGCAGGGGAAAATGGATAAATTAGGAGGTTGGAATTAACATATACACATTAGTGTATGTAAAATATCCAACGAGGACCTACTGTGTAGCACAGGAACAATACTCGATATTTTGCAATAATCTTTAAGGAAAGAGAATCTGAATAACATATATTAGGATGGCCCAAAAGTTTGTTCAGGTTTTTCTGTAAGATGCTGTGGAAAAATCTGAACAAACTTCCTGGCCAATCCAATATGTATATATACGTATGTTTTTTTTTAATTTAAATGTATTTAATTGGAGGATAATTACTTTACAATATTGTATTGATTTTGTTGTTTAATCATTAAGTCACGGTCCAACTCTTTGCGACTCCATCAGGAAAGTCCATATATATGTATGCTGCTGCTGCTGCTGCTAAGTCGCTTCAGTCGTGTCCGACTCTGTGCGACCCCATAGACGGCAGCCCACCAGGCTCCACCGTCCCTGGGATTCTCCAGGCAAGAACACTGGAGTGGGTTGCCATTTCCTTCTCCAATATATGTATGCATATTTATGGGTTTCCCGAGTGTCTCCCTGGTGGTGCAGCAGTAAAGAATCCACCAGCAATTCAAGAGTCATGGGTTCAATTCTTGGGTTGAGAAGATCCCCTCGAGAAGGAAATGGCAAGCCCCTCCAGTATTCTTGCCTCGGAAATCTCATGGACAGAGGAGCCTAGTGGGCTACAGTTCAGGGGGCTGCAAAAGAGACACTACTTAGTGACTAAACAACAACACATATTTATACAACTGAATCACTGTGTTGTACAATGGAAACTAACAAGATTCTGAAAACTGACTTTGCTTCAATTTAAAAACAACAAAAAAAGCAAAAGGCTTAATTTTTAGCCTTTAAAAAAAAATTACATAGGTTATTTTGCTTTGGTGCCTGAATTATCATCCAAGGGATCTATTCAAGGTCTCATCTTCCATTTCTAGTCAACGAAATCCCCAGCTTAGATTTCCCAAGAGCTCTGTTTTGGACTGCATTTCAGGTTCAGCCCTGTGTTCCCAATTTTAGACCCTGGTCCTGAGCCCCACTGTCCTTTGCATGGTGAAGTTTCCCAGCTAGTCCAGTTCTCTAGTTTCCTTCCAGTCCCTGTAACTACAACTAATGGCCCTGCAGCTCTAACCCGGCCGCTGCATAGCTGCCCTCAACATCCATGCTCACCACTCCTCAGGACCTGTTGCTCCCCAGCCCCTGCCCCTCAGAGCACCTCATCACAGATCCCACGAGAGACTCTGCTTCTGATGACCCATGTCAACTCTATTCTCGGTCATACCTAACCAGGCTTCCCATTTGACTGTTAGCTTCATATGGCCCTTTAATTTCAACATTCCCTTCACCTCAAGAGAGAAGCACCCTTTTAGACCCTAGCCCTGTAGAAGCTTCATAGGTGGATCAAACTGAGTCACTTTTCCTTCCACCTCCCACCATTGACACCTCAGTCTCTGTAACTAGCTCAGACCTGTCTGAGTTAAGCAAATCTTCTGTTTCCCTGAGGGAGTCATTTTAGACTTAGAAATGGTATCATATTAGTAGATATCAAAGTAAAGTAAGTCCTGCAGACTGGAAATGCTGAGATTTCAAAAAATAAGGAAACACAACTGAGTTTTACCAAAAATATCTTTAATTGAAAAATTCATACCAAAAATATATTCTACAGACTACGTGGAGCTGAGGATACAAGGGTAGGATGGGAGCATGGAAGAAGGGTGAATTATGTTTGGATGGCATCAGGAAAATAGCGTATGTCCTCAGCAGGGTTAATGGCATAGATAAACAATGGAAATAACCTACTTGAGGAACCAACAACATAGAGAATCTTGGTATTAAAAAATGGAACAGCAAGTTTTAATACCAAGATTAAACTATACTGCAATTAAAAATGAGCATTTTCTGCTATCTCAAAGCCAATTTTGAGTATGGCCTTGTATCCCAGTTGTACATAATCAAGAGACTATTTGTTCATAAATTGAACAGCCTATGAATATGGCTTCTATCTTCTTTTATTATCCTGGCAACTAAACTCACTTATAATTTCATTTTTAATAATGCTAATGCAACCAATTAAAATATAAGTAATATAGTCCACTTATTTTATTCTTTCAACTCCCCAGCTATGAGCTGGTAGGAGTTCTGGGAAGCACAGCTTCAGGGTGCATGCCACTTGTGATTCATAAGCCAGTAGTAGGGGAGCTTGTCAATTACAATTCATGTATTTGGAAGTCTGTAAGATTCACTCTCACTGCCCTTGAGAAACTAACTCATTAGTTCAACATGTGGATGTTGTCTATGTACTCAAAAGTTATTTGGCTGAAAGTTGTGGGAGATACAAAAACGGTTAAGATCAACTTCTGTAACTTGGGCCCAAGTGATTCAAACATGAGGCAGAGTTTATCTCGTGCCAAATATGGCAAAGGCAAAGGGAGCCTACAGCCCTTGAGTGTGGCCAGGATACTAAGGCCTCCCCATTCCTGGGAGACGTGTAACTTCTCTGAGAGCCAACTATGAGTCAAAGGCCTGCAGACAGCTTTGCTGAGCCCTCTTACATCACACAGGGGTCAAGGCCATGACCACCCGATAGTTTTTCTTTCTCTCCTTCACTGTGGGTCAAATTGGTATCAATCTCCACACCCTAACCAGCATCTTTTATAGGCTTTTTGGTCTTTCTGGTCTTTTTGGTCATCTGGTTGGAGCCAGATGGTCTTTCTGACTCCAAACAACAAGGACACAGTACAGCAAAGGGAACTATATTTAATAATCTTTAATAACTCATAAGGGGAAAGAATCTGTAAAGATTGATACATAACTAAATCATTATGCCATATATACCTTGAAACTAGCATGATACTATAAACCAATTATACCTCAATTTAAAAAAGATATGAATAAAAGTAAAAAAACTGGTATTAGTCTGACAAATCCCCCAGCTTTATCCAGCTAACTCCCTGTTTTTCTCACACAGCTATTTTCCTAATAAAGTTCTTGCACATTTAATCCCATCTTGGCCTCTGCCTCTCAGAGGACTAGGACTGACACAATTTCCTATCTGACATAACTGCACATTTTCCCTTTTAAACTTTATGCTGTGGAAACCTTGCCTCAGTCTCTACTTTAACAACTAGTTCAAATATCAACAACTGTTAACCCTTCAAAGTGCAAGCATTCTCTTGCATGACCAAAGGAAGCAGATGTGACCATCATTCCCATTTTTTCAAAATGAGAGAGAGAGACTTAGTTAAGTAACTTGCCCAAAGTCACCCAGTTAATAAAAGATAAAGCCAGGACTTGTACCCATAAAATCTATGTTCAGGGCATATCCTTTTAACCACTATGCAAGGCTGCTAAGTAATTAACCTACTAAATCAAATGCATTTATATAAGTTTGCAATCTTTGCATCTATTCAAAAGTTTACCGAGGCTCACCTTATCATTTGCTCAGCTATTCTCAAAGTGGCCCTGAAACTCCCAAACAGTTTAGGTCGAGTGCGGACACTGCACACAGCTCCGAATTAGGAATATGTTTTGCTGCTGCAGACATTTCTGGATTTTTCAATATATTTTGAGAGATCACCATGTGCCAGGCACCAGGCTATGAGAATATCTGTTCTTCCTTTAAGGAAGTGAAATTTTGAAACAGAGGAGCTCTATGTAAGCTAAGGTTCCACTACTGAAGGATTCTAAACTCCCAACCACCATTTTGCCACTTGATTGTCACAAAAACTATTCTTGGGTCAAATTTTTCCCCTCCCAGCCCCATTACTTAGCTTTTTCTTGATTTAGAATCATTAGTTTTCATGAGTTTCCCTCTGTTAGGATCCTGATGATTGTATTGGTCAGAAACAGCTAGTTAGAACAGAGGGGTCAAGCATGTGTCCAGCCTCCATGCAGGGGTCATTTTAATGCTTACCAGTCACTTCTATAAGGATGTGGAAGTGATCAAAATCAAGGTCAAACATGAATGGGAACAATTGCTGTTAAACTCTCAAACACCAGGTACCATCTGTTGGTGACCATGATTACACATTGCACAGGATTAAAATAATCTGTGAGGAAGCAGTGGAGAATAGTGGAAAGATGGACTTCAGCATCAGACAGACAGGTTTGCATCCTACTCTACCATGACTGACTCAGACCACAGGCACATTACTTAACCTTTCAGAACCCCCATTTCCTTTCTTATCCAGTCTTCATGAGAACTAAACAAGGTATTACAAGTGGGTGCTCAATAAATGCCTCCTACTAGCACTACAACTCTACAGCCCCTACCAGGCTGTCAGCTCCTTCCAGACCCATTTCCAGGTCATGTAGCCTCAGCACATAACAAGTGCCTAGCACAAGACAGATGTGCTGTTGTTCTTATTTATGAAATGAATGAATGGTTTGTTTGTAATACAGACAGTGGACTCTCTACATGTGAACTCACATGGTGATCTTCCAGACCAAATCTATCTTCATCCATGATTCATAAAAGCAGTTCTAATAACTCTCGGACCTAATTCCAAGATCCCAGCTTACTCTGAAAGCCCAATGCACATAAGTTTAGAATACAAAGAGAAAATTTTGATTTGTCACCTTGCAACAGCATTTAAGCATGAAAGGACTGAAGATGAGGTTTGACAATGGGAAAGCCAGGGAGATTATAAGGGAAAGAGAGAAGATGAAAGCAATGGTAATTTCATCTTTAAACGGAGTTTGTTCAAAGCGTAGATTTAATAAATTATAGTAGCAAACAGTTACATGGCAATTTCCATCTTCAAGGCTCTGGATCAACTGTTAGCAAACTCTCTTTCCATGCAAATGAGGAATACTGATACCATTTGACAGCTGGGTAAGTGAAGATAAAGACCCTCAATCACATTTCCAGTGTTGCACAAGAAACTCAGTAATAGTCAAGATGCATGTCCAGACATATACTCATAGCACTGGGCCTTCTTTGATCATAAGATAATGTAAAGAAAAGATCAATTCAGTGGTGGGGTATAAGAAAGCAAAGAGAGAGAAAGAAGAGGAAAGAGGAGAAAATAAAGAAGGAAAGAGGAGGAAAAAAGAGATAAATAAACAGAACAGAGAACATTTACTGAATATTCCCAAGGATATTACATGCATTATTTCATTTACTTCTCAAAGCAAGCCTTGGTTTGGATATTACTGTGAGAAAACTCAGCCTGAGAAATGCTAAGGCATTTGTCCAAATTAAACTGTTGGTTAAAAGTTAAGATTCAAACCTCAGTTCTGTCTGACTCTAGAGTCCAGGATTTTCCCAACATCCTTGTCTGCAAGATGCCCACAAGATAGTGAGGTATCTGATACCAGGCAGGAGTGAGTATGTGTGTAGGCATCTGTACATGTGAGCCAAATGAGATCATGCAAGAGAAACACTCTGCATTATAACCCAGTTGGCCTCTGTTCCAGATGTTGTATGCAAAAATAGTTTCTGCTTATTCATTTGCTTAGTATTAGGCTCATAGTTTGCATAAAGCAATTAGGAAACACAATTCCCCTGTTGGAAGATTTGAAGCGATCTTAGCCAGGAAAAATGAAACATTTGTTTCACCTTTAGCACCCCCACCACTGTTGAAGGAATCAATGATTATTGGAGATTTACAGATCCAAGATTTATTTTCCCAGTGTGGGTAGATGTTAGAAAATAGAACCCTGGAGGTGAATGATGTGGGTCAACTTTTGGTTCCCCTACTTATTAACTGTGTGTCCTTGGGCTAATTATAGCTATTTCCAGCCTCAGTTTTCTCATCTGTAAAATGGAGTATAATAGTACTGTAGATGCCAGAAGGTGATCATGAAGATTAAATGTGTCAATATATGTTCAAATAGTAAGTGCAAAATAAAAATTAGTTATTAGACTTCTTACAAAGTATATCACTTGCTTACTTTTTAAGTCTGAGTCTCTCATTACTGGACTACGCTAATGTACCCTAGAAGTCTTACTATTCACAACAGATTGTTCTAATAAGAAAGAGACATCACTGTCAAAGAAATGAACTTGACTGCTTTTAAACAACATGTCCTCACAGTGAAACATACCAAACTATTCCCTCATAATTCCATTCATGTATGTGCCAGCATTGACTTTTACTTCAATTCATAATGGCATTTACAGCCTCCAAGCTGATAAATACAGACTCATAGCAGAATAATTGATCAGTAAAATGGCTATCATTTGGTCTTATTCTATTCTTCTCTACTTTTCTTCATCAATCTCTCCTTACAAAGGAGAACTTTTGCTTTCTATCACTGATATAAATTTATAAAACTATTATCAAGGTATTTTGAAGCACTTCTTGCTCACTTAAAATAATATGAAAAATAAAATAAGCATCAAGCTCCCTAGAAATGTAGGGAGTACTGGTGTATGGCTAGTCATTTTTAAATGCCTCACCTTCTAACAGCAAACTGGAGCAATGGGAAATCCTTCAAGTTACTTACAGATATGGAATAAAAGAGTTTGCCAAGGCTTATCATACTCAAGGGGGGAAGATGGCCACAAAGGAAAGGGCTATTGAAATATTAAAGAAAAGGTAAAACTCTGCAGCACTTCTGATTTCCAAATCACAAAGGGAATATCCAGAACAGGAAGAAAACATCAAGAAGTCATTGTAAAACAGTGCACATACCATCCTCCCAGTCAGTGACAGTAAGAAGAAAATATAGGATCAGCTTGAAAAAAAAAAAAACACCTTGCTAAGGGTATTTTATTGATGTACATTCATTTGCTAAAGATCTCTTAATTCTTCTGGGTTCCTGAAACTCAGAAATTCTACAAGTGTGAAGAGTGTTGTATAAGCAAAATGAATGTCTTCATCGCTGAGTGTGATGTTTTAGGCTTTATATATGCCTATATTAGCAGGATTTTTTAAAAATGAAAATGTAAATCTGTTACCATTTACATTCTTCAGCCCACCTGGCCTAAAGTCATTATTTCAGTCTGGCATTTATCTTGGTAAAGCAAGCATTCTCATCCATGCATGAATTCCACGTTGCACTTTATCCGGACTAATGACCACCTAAGATTTGAATGTAATGATCTAGTCAATTAAATAAACACTGAAAAACAAACAGAGCACTGTTTGCTTTCAGATTTCTCACAATCTGACCCTTTGAATAAGAATGATACATGGGTGTGTGTGGGTGTGGGTGTGGGTGTGTGTGTGGGTGTGTGTGTTTGAGACAGAGAGAGAGAGAGAAAAGGGGGAGATTAAAAGGACATCCCTGCATCTCTTTGGTAAATGTAAGATATCCTTTCTACTAGAAATAGTCCTTTTGTTTCCAAACACTTGAGACTAATTGCTGGTTTGCTAGGAGAGGTCCAGGGTATTATTTTCTGCCACACTGGGGCTGAGTATCATTGTCCCAACATTCTCTCAGAGCCACCACCCATCTCTGCAAAGGCAAATCCCCCTAATGAGAGGTGGTGGAGAGAAAAGAGCCCCAAACTAGAAATCAGGACCCCCAGGGGCCAGAAGCATAAATGCTATTAATTAGTTTGCGGCCAAGGGCAACTCACTTAACCCCCTCAAGGCCTTGGAATCCTCTATTAAATATAGGAAACTGGGATAATCATTAGTTAAGGAAGATTACAATTGTCAACTTCTCTGGTTTGGTTGTGTTAACAGGAAGTAAGGCCCTCCTATGTTCTCTAAATGAGACCATAACTGAGCCACTGCTGCTTCTGAGCTCTGAATGGCACCGGCTGGCTTAAGGTGGAATCAAAAACATTTCCGAATTCATGTGGAAGTGGGCGATGTCAAGGGCATCCTAGTAAGCATGTTGAATTTGATCTGCTGGTGAGGATCCAAAACAAGGTGCCCTCGGGTAGTTGGTGACAACAGCTTTAGGTATCAGAAGAGGAATGGAAGCTGGGCTACAGGGAACAAGTCAAGTTATAGGAGTGGATGAGAATGAACCTGAAGAGTGAAAATGGAAAACACATGCATACGCACACACATACACACTGATAAAAAAATATGAAGAAAAAACAGAAAGAGAGGCAGTGGTAAAGAATCTGCCTGCTGATACAGGAGACAATGGTCATGATTGATCCCTGGGTCATGAAGATCCCCTGGAGAAGGAAGTGGTAATCTACTCCAGTATTCTTGCCTGGGAAATCCCATGGACGGAGGAGACTGGTGAGCTGTGGTCCATGAGGTCGCAAGAGTCAGACACGACTTAGCAACTAAACAATAGACAGGCAACAGTCTGGGTTCTTTGGGCATGGACTGAGCTTAATCGTTCTTTCTGAACTGTACATCCCCTCCTCAATTTGTACTCTACCACAGAAGGAAATGGCAACCCACTCCAGTATTCTTGCCTGGAGAAGCCCATGGACAGAGGAGCCTCGCAGGCTACAGTCCATGGGGTTGCAAAGAGCCGAACACGACTGAGCGACTTCACTTTACAGAAAGCCACAACAGAGCAAAGCCTAGTGGCAAATCACGTGTGAACTAGCACAGAGTATCACAGTGTGTGTCACAAAAAGTCAGCACCTAAAATGGCCTGTCCACATAGTGGGGTTTGTGTGAAAGCATTCATTCATTCAACAGATATTCACTGAGCCCCTACTGTGTGGCAAGGACTTTTAAATACAAGAAACATGAGTGAGCAAAATTCTGCTTCTTAGCATATACCTTGATAGAGATCTCTGGTAGAGAATGAGACCAGCAATAAAATAAACCAGCTCTGTGTGCTGTGAGAGAAATGAGAAAGGTTTTACAAACAGAGAGGGGGCTGATCTAAGTAGTGTGGTCAGGCCTTTGCTTGTCTGGGGCCCCAAGGGGAAACATGGTCTACCGTATCAGCTGTTGGGGTCACTGACATGCACCTTGCTTAGTTGCTCATATTCATGCTCACTGGCTATATCGACAGCTGTCCAAGAATCCACATTGCTCAGGACCAAATCAGTAGCAAATTTATCCACTGAGCAGAAGAGTTCAAAAGGGGTTATACGGTAGCCTAGTATTTAACAGATGAAAGCTTCCAGCCTCCCAGCCTTCATGCTGGTTTGTTGATGAGTTTTTAATTTCTTCCTCATGGCCTCTTGGATTAAATACCAAGTAAGGGAACAATCTAGGAGGCATTCATTTGACCCCTAAAAACATGGAAATTTCTGTTCTTCTTTGACACAAACAAGAAAAGAATCTGATCAAATTATATCTATATACTTCTTTAAAACACATAACCTCCTCTATAAAGGAGAGCTTTTTATTTCATGATAGATAACTGTCATTGTTCTGGGATTCCTATTTGATAATTCAAATCTTAAACTTAGGCCACTGGATTAAACCTATAATGAAGCATGAAAATATATACATACTTGTGTGTGAGCACGACTCTAATACAGCATAAGATTAAAGAGTAACCATAAAAATTCTATTAATGGGCAGAAAGATTAAATGTCTAAAAGATGTTTATCTCGACCATTCTTGTAATGACCTTATCATCTCCTTAAGACTTCTATAAAAGTGTACTTGTTACTTTGTCAAAGAGATGACACCTGGAATAAATGCATTCTGAGGCAAAGGAGAAAGGCTGGTCCAATGCTGGGAGGCTTTCTTAAGAAAGCATAGATCCAGCTGGTCAGTATAGAGAGGAAGTCATGAGCTGGCACACTCATCACAGTGAGAGGCTACTGAGTACCTTGGAGAGAGGACACCACTGGGAGGCATGGAAGACTAAGAGAAATACAGACATCTGGGAAGTCAGAGTTGTCAAGAGACCTTAAAATTCAGCAAGCCAAGACCCCTCCCTGTAGAGAACTTGGTCTCTGGGAGAAAACAGCCAACAACATAAAAACTTAAAGTTGGAAGAGAACTTTGAGATTGGGCACAACCCTCAACATCAGTGTTTCCTACATTCATCTGGGCCTAAGAATCCTCAGAGGTGCTTGTGAAAAATACAAACTCATAGTCCCTTCTCTTCCCCACCACCAGCAATTCTGATTCATCACATCTTGAATTATCCTCAGAAAGTTCTATTTTTTAAAAGGGATTTGTATTATCTAGGGAATGTGAGAAAGATTCCTCTTGATGATGCATGAAGCTTGTCTATTAGATTCTTTATTCATCATGTGGCTCTGCATGAACTCATATGTGCCAAGACGTATCATTCTTTAGTTAATAAATTCACTCAGTCAGTTCAGTACAGTCACTCAGTAGTATCCGACTCTTTGTGAACCCATGGACAGCAGCAGGCCACGGTTCCCTATCCATCACCAGCTCCCAAAGGTTGCTCAAACTCATGTCCATTGAGTCGGTGATGCCATCCAACTATCTCATCCTCTGTCGTCCCCTTCATCTCCTGCCTTCTATCTTTCCCAGCAGCAGGGTCTTTTCCAAAGAGTCAGTTCTTCACAACAGGTGGCCAAACTATTGGAGTTTCAGCTTCAGCATCAATCCTTCCAATGAATATTCAGGACTGATTTCCTTTAGGATTGCCTGGTTGGATCTCCTTGGAGTCCAAGGGACTCTCAAGAGTCTTCTCCAACACCACAGCTAAAAAACATCAATTCTTTGGCACTCAATCTTTATAGTCCAACTCTCACATCCATACATGATTACTGGAAAAACCACAGCTTTGATTAGATGGACCTTTGCTGACAAATTAATGTCTCTTCTTTTTAATATGCTGTCTAGGTTGATCATAACTTTTCTTCCAAGGAACAAGTATCTTTCAATTTCATGGCTGCAGTCACCATCTGCAGTGATTTTGGAGTCCCCAAAAATAAAGTCTGACACTGTTTCCATCTATTTGCCATGAAGTGATGGGACCGGATACCATGATCTTAGTTTTTTGAATGTTGAGTTTTAAGCCAGCTCTTCCAATTTCCTCTTTCACTTTCATCAAGAGGCTCTTTAGTTCTTCTTCACTTTCTGCCATAAGGGTGGTGTCATCTGCATATCTGGGGGTATTGATATTTCTCCTGGCAATCCTGATTCCAGTCTGTGCTTCATCCAGCCTGGCATTTCACATGATGTACTCTGCATATAATTTAAATAAGCAGGGTGACAATATACAGCCTTGATGTACTCCTTTCCCAATTTGGAACCAGTCTGTTGTTCCATGTCCAGTTGTAACTGTTGCTTCTTGACCTGCATACAGATTTCTCAGGAGGCAGGTCAGATGGTCTGGTATTCCCATCTCTTGAAGAATTTTCCACAGTTTGTTGTGATCCACACAGTCAAAGGCTTTGGCACAGTCAGTAAAGCAGAAATGGATGTTTTTCTGGAACTCTCTTGCTTTTTTGATGATCCAGTGGATGTTGGCAATTTGGTCTCTGGTTCCTCTGCCTTTTCTAAATCCAGCTTGAACATCTGGAAGTTCACAGTTCATGAACTGTTGAAGCCTGGCTTGGACAATTCTGAGCATTACTTTACTAGCGTGTGAGATGAGTGAAACTGTGCGGTAGTTTGAGCATTCTTTGGCATTGCCTTTCTTTCCAGTCTTGTGGCCACTGCTGAGTTTTCCAAATTTGCTGGCATATTGAGTGTGGCACTTTCAAAGCAGCATCTACCAGGATTTGAAATAGCTCAACTGGAATTCCATCATCTCCACTAGCTTTGTTCATAGTAATGCTTCCTAAGGCCCACTTGACTTCATATTCCAGGACACCTGGCTCTAGGTGAGTGATCACACCACCGTGCTTACCTGGGTCATGAAGATCTTTTTTGTACAGTTCTTCTGTGTATTCTCGCCACCTTTTCTTAATATCTTCTGCTTTGTTAAGTCTATACCATTTCTGTCCTTTATTGTGCCCATATTTGCATGAAATGTTCCCTTGGTATCACTAATTTTCTTGAGATCTCTTGTCTTTCTCATTCTATTGTTCTCCTCTATTTCTTTGCATAGATCACTGAAGAAGGCTTTCTTATCTCTCTGTGCCATTCTTTGGAATAAATTCACTACTTCTTTTCAAATGCACTGCTGAGCATGTGATACATGTCAGGGACTACATGTGAGGCTGTCAGGATGGTTAGGATGTAATCCCTGCCCCCAAGGATCTGGCCTCAAGACAAGCTCTAACACGTCCATGGTGCTACAACAATGGCTCATGAAAAAATACCCAAAGTCTGAGTTACCTAGAACAGGAGGCTCACACTGCACTTTCCTTGATGCTGTCTACATTGGGAGGTGCTTTTTGATAGTTCTAAAGTCACAGACCTCATTAATTAGAGTCAAGACTTCTGGTCTTAATTACATGTATTTCTACTACACAGCTATTTTCCCACTTTAAAAAGTTACCTAGAGTTTAAGTTCATATGCAATCCTAATAGCTCCAAATAACAGAACTACTAAGACAACCCACACCATGAAACTTCATTTTGTACCTGACACAAAACATTTCTTTCAACAGCAATAAAAATTCACAGGTAATATAGAAATTGTGTTTGTTGAATGGATCCCAAAGAGGTCATCTTTCCATCAGTTTCAATACAGTCAGAACTCTATGACCTGTAACATCTCCTATCGAGTTCTACATTATTAAAAAAAAATTAAATTACATGAGGAATATGATTCAGATGATAGCCATAATGATAATTAAAAGGAATGACAATGACACCTGTGAGGAAAGGTAGACGAAATTGGAACTGGCAACGCTAGAGTGGGAGCAGGCTGGGGAGTGATGTTATCCTTCTGGTACCCAGGGCAATACTGCATACAGAACGATGATTGTCTGAGTCCTGTTGGTACCGCTAGCAGGAGAAAAAGCAAAATATGTCTAAATACTCATTCATTTCTTAGCACTAATCTTAAAGGGGAGTTGAACGGATGCTAAGAAAAGTTACTAAATGTAAGATCTTATTACCAAAACAAAGTAGGAATAGTCATTCACTGTTTGCTCAGTCATGTCTGACTTTTTGTGACCCTATGAACTATAGCCCATCAGGCTCCTCTGTCCATGGAATTTTCCAGACAAGAATATTAGAGTGGGTTGTCATTTCCTCCTCCAGGGGATCTTCCTGACCCAGGGATCAAACTTAGGACTCCTGCATTGCAGTCAGATTCATTACCACTGAACCACCTGGGAAAACTTTAGTCATTCACTGAAGGGCTTTTGGGGGGTTTCTCCGGTGGTCCGCCTGCCAATGCAGGAGTCCTGAGTTCGATCCCTGAGTCAGGGAGATCCCCTGGAGGAGGAAATGTCAACCCACTCTAGTATTATTGCCTGGAAAGTCTTTTGGAAAGAAGACTCTGGCGGAATACAGACAATGGAGTCACAAAGAGTCAGACAGAACTTAGTGACTAAGTAAAAACAAATAAGAAAAGAACTTTTTACTGAAATATTTTTAAAAACTAAACATGTATTTGCATCTCATCATGGGGAGGTAGGTTGTGGTGCTGTCCAGAGTCAGGGAGCCACACAGCTCTTCTCCGAGGGAGGCTGAAGGTGGACACAAAGGTGATAACCAAATATCATTTAATTAAGCAAAGAAAATGCTGAGAATTCTGAGGATTTCTCCCCCAGTCCTGCCTCACCGAATGCAGTCTTCACCTTGTTCCCTCATATCGCTGTGAATCTTTGGCAGCGTAGATTGCTGTGAGCTATATTGGTTTGCTGAACCCTCCTGATGGATGCATAATGCAAAATTTGTGGCCAAGATAGTACATGTGGTAATAAATGGATTTTTAAATCATATGTGTTTACAATTATAAATCAGCACTGCAGGCTCATTGATTATAAATGAAGTAAATCTAAGGAGAGAATGTATTTTTTCTAGACTTCCTCCAAGAGGGGCCTTGCTCACTATTTCAAGGGAATGGAGAGGTCATGTGTGTGAACCAGTGGTATCAAGAAGATAGAAACAGATTAAATTGATCCCTCCAACTCAGCTACCAGCACAGTTGCTGATTCCCTCTACAAACCCTGCATCTATCAAACTGCTTCCTTCCTGAGAAATTGCTCACTAGCACCGACTGTCTGGGAGACAGTTAGGAAATCGTTTTCCAGGCAAAGCACTAATAGCTGAATTTAGCTTTTTCATTAGCACAGAATGTAACCGCCAGGTTTCAGAGCGCATATCATCTATCTCTATAGTATCCAAAACGACTTACTTGAAGACACAGTCTTCATGTTGTAAAATCATCTTCCTGGGAGTGCTTTAAATTTCTTCACTTTGCAGAACTTAGTGGCAAGGAGCCCAACTCTCCTTGCTGGGAAGTTTTCCTAAGTAAGGACTAAAGTTAGTTGAATCACTGTTCCTCGAACTCATATGTGTTTCAGACACCTGGGATATTGTTAAAACGCAGATCTTGATACAAAAGTCCTGTGATGGGGCCTAAGAGTCTATTTCTAGCAAAATCCTGGTTGATGTCTCTACTGGCGATTCACAGAATACACTCTTGAATGGCCAGAGCCAGATCATTTGCAAAAGCCAATTCAATTCAGCATTCAGTTAATAAGCACTTGTTCTCTGCCAAAAACTGTACCGGGTGTGGTCCTCTGGAGTTGCATCTCTAAAAGACTGCAGTATGATTGAGAAAATTAAGTTCACTTCCTGTAACGCCTTCACAAAGTTTCCAAACTTCCCCACTGACTGAAAAAAAAAAAAATCTCCTGAGGCATCTGTTTAAAGTTCAGTTCAGTCACTCAGTTGTGTCTGACTCTTTGCGACCCCATGGTCTACAGCACACCAGGCCTCAGTGTCCATCACCAACTCCTGGAGTCCACTCAAACTCATGTCCATTGAGTCGGTGATGCCATCCAACCATCTCATCCTCTGTCATCCCCTTCTCCTCCCACCTTCAATCTTTCCCAGCATCAGGGTCTTTTCCAAAGAGTCAGTTCTTTGTATCAGGTGGCCAAACTATTGGATTTCAGCTTCAGCACCAGTCCTTCCAGTGAATATTCAGGATTGATCTCCTTCAGAATGGACTGGTTGGATCTCCTTGCAGTCCAAGGGACTCTCAAGAGTCTTCTCCAACACCACAGTTCAAAAGCATCAATTCTTCGGCTCTCAGCTTTCTTTATAGTCCAACTCTCACATCCATACATGACTACTGGAAAAACTATAGCTTTGACTAGACAGACCTTTGTTGGCAAAGTAATGTCTCTACTTTCTAATAAACTGTCTAGGTTGGTCATAACTTTTATTCCAAGGAGCAAGCGTCTTTTAATTTCATGGCTGCAGTCACCATCTGCAGTGATTTTGGGGCCCCCAATAATAAAGTCTGTCACTATTCCCATTGTTTCCCCATCTATTTGACATAAAGTGATGGGACTAGATGCCATGATCTTAGTTTTCTGAATACTGAGGGGTTTTTTTTGTTTTTTTGTGTGTCTGTGTTTTAAATAAATTTATTTAATTGGAGGTTAATTACTTTACAATATTGTTTTGGTTTTGCCATACATCAACATGAATCTGCCACAAGTATACACGTGTTCCCCATCCTGAACCCCTCTCCCTCCTCCCTCCCCATACCATCCCTATGGGTCATCTCAGTGCACCAGCCCCAAGCATCCAGTATCATGCATCGAATACTGAGTTTTAAGCCAACTTTGTCACTTTCCTGTTTCACTTTCATCAAGAGGCTCCTTAGTTCTTCTTCACTTTCTGCCATAAGGGTGGTGTCATCTGCATATCTGAGGGTATTGATATTTCTCCTGGCAATCCTGATTCCAGCTTGTGCTTCATCCAGCCTGGCATTTCACATGATGTACTCTGCATATAATTTAAATAAGCAGGGTGACAATATACAGCCTTGATGTACTCCTTTCCCAATCTGGAAACAGTCTGTTGTTCCATGTCCAGTTCTAACTGTTCCTTCTTGACCTCTATATAGATTTCTCAGGAGGCAGGCCAGGTGGTCTGGTATTCCCATCTCTTGAAGAATCTTCCACAGTTTGTTGTGATCCACACAGTCAAAGGCTTTGGCACAGTCAGTAAAGCAGAAGTAGATGTTTTTCTGGAACTCTCTTGCTTTTTCAATCTTCCAACAGATGTTGGCAATTTGATCTCTGCCTTTTCTAAATCCAGCTTGAACATCTGGAAGTTCATAGTTCATAGTTCATGAACTGTTGAAGCCTGGCTTGGACAATTCTGAGCATTACTTTACTAGCGTGTGAGATGAGTGAAACTGTGCGGTAGTTTGAGCATTCTTTGGCATTGCTTTTCTTTCCAGTCCTGTGGCCACTGCTGAGTTTTCCACATTTGCTGGGATATTGAGTGCATCACTTTCACAGCATCATCTTTCAGGATTTGAAATAGCTCAACTGGAATTCCATCACCTCCACTAGCTTTGTTCGTAGTGATGCTTCCTAAGGCCCACTTGACTTCACATTCCAGGATGTCTGGCTCTAGGTGAGTGATCACACCATCATGCTTACCTGGGTCATGAAGATCTTTTCTGTACAGTTCTTCTGTGTATTCTTGCCACCTCTTCTTAATATCTTCTGCTTCTGATAGGTGCATACCATTTCTGTCCTTTATTTCGGTCCTTATAGGTGCCCATCTTTGCACGTTTAAAGTTACTCACTAGAATTAAGGTGAAACGTGAATACTAGCATTTAGCAGTGATTGTTATTTGATTGGAAACACTTCTGAACAGTACCAAAGGTTACAAGCACTGGACATGACTACTCCTTAACATGAATCTGATTCATCCACTTGATTGTTATAACTTAGGTGGACTTCCTTCTCCATCTTAATTTTCTTATCTAAAAAACTCAGTAATTAGACTATTCAAGGATTGGTTTGAGGATTAAGTGAAATAGTGTGTATAAAACCTGAGCACAGGGCTTGAAATATAGTAGGTATTCCAGTCACAGTGGCTGCACTCACCCCAAGCTTAATGGCATAAAACCACCACCATTACACAATGCCATGGATTCTGTGGGTCAGGAATTTAGAAGGGACACCACAGTGTCAGGGTGGTCAGACTTCTGATGGGGTATCTCAAAGCTCCAAGCATGATGTTAAGAATAAGCTAGGCAAAAGCTGCTTCTCCTTTCCTGAGCTAGCCTCATAGGTCATGCATATCACTTCTACCACATTCCTTTAATTATGACTAGCCCTCCCATTGTCAAGGGTAGGACAATAGGCTCCACTTAGCAATGAGAGAAGCAAATCTCATGGTAGATGAACATGCAGGATAGTTATCTTTGGACAATAAAGGCTATCATGATAGGCAAACAATAATTATTTCTCTCCTTCTTGTGGACTAGAAACCTATCAAGTAGTTGTCCTACTGTGACAGCTACAATTCTACCCACGGAGGCAAAAACTCAGTCCTGGGTGCTCCAGGGATCATCGTTTAATTGCATCTGTGTCTAACTGCATCTATGTCTACTTCTTAATCTAAGAATGTCTCTGACTGCCAGCTCACAAGCACAACTAGGTATATTCAGAGAAATCCTTACCCCTAAGTGTGGAAAGTAATCATCTCCTTGAGTCACAAGACCTTACAGATCATGACAGAACTCTTCCCACACAAAAGGCCATTCTTCCTCATGAGTTGCACCCAAACTCCTTAATAGCAAGGGCCCTGTCTCTGTCCGCCTCCAGTTTCTAGATTAGGACTGCACTGCGGAGTGTGGTTTGGAGTTGGTACTCCATCAGGTTGCAAGAATTCAACTCCATTCTCTGTGTTCTCACAAGACTTCCTGTCCTGCCCAGGTTCTTTACTGAATCTAGTGTATCATCACTAATCCTTCCTTCCTTATTTCCCCCAGTTGGACATTTAACAGCCTACTCTGGATATCCAGAACAATATAAAAACACAACTCTAAAAGCACCACCTTCCACTCTCCTTCTTCAGGTCAAGTAAGTTACTTTTCTAGTATGTAATTAAAATGAAAGCACTATGAGGTCTTTCAAAGGTGAATCTCAGAATTCCTGCTCCAGTTAACTGTTTACACTCTCTGTGCAACTCAGCTGGGAATCCACTGCATTTTGATACATTCATTTTCTCTGGTACCACTCTTCACGTAACTGGCCAATACTGATTATTCTGAAGTCATACTTGTGTGTCAGCAGCCATATCTGAGTCCTGGGAATAAGAAACAAAACTGAAACAGACATTGAAGTATCTATTTTGAAATTCCAGCCAGGATTGAGACACAGAAAGTAAAGAACTGGGTGGGAATCAAATTTAAGTGGTAAAAGTTAAGGTCTCAAGACCCAGTCAAGAATAAAACCTATAGATTAGGGGAGAATCCAAAATGAATACAACAGAGTCCTCTTTTCTTGGAAAGTTAAGTCAGATATTCATGAGGAAAATAAGTGTAAGATAACTGTAACACAAGGCAGAAGGCGACATAGCACAAGAAAGACACAACAAATCCACAGGAAATTTTAATGGCAGGAATGTCATTTTAACCAAACAAGACTCTCTGAGGAGAAGAACTCTCTAGAAAGAATACGACGTCTGTGCTTGTCTGGTCTCTAGTTGTAACTCCTCTCCTAGTATCCCCACCCCAATTCACATGTGCTCTAGCCCCTTCTTTACCCAAATCTGAAATCCTATCAATCCTTAAAGATGCCCTTGACACATCTTTTCCTCAGAAGATGTTAGTTACTGGTACTTTGTGCCTCTCTCAGCCTATTGTACATAAAGCTGTTACAGCACATATGACAGTGTATTTTATATTTTATTATCTTTATTTGTCTTTTATATATTTTTTTAATTTATTCAGCCACTGATGTTCTTGAAAGAAGCTACCCTTTTCCTCCTTACACCTGTATGTTTAGTACAACACTTGATACCTTGTAACAGTGACCAAATGGATGTTAAATATAGAAATGAGAATCTGAGGTCAGGTCAGAAGTCCGATACAAGTGAAACATATGTTAAGAAACAATATGGTGATATGTCACTGGTTTTCAGCTCACACAGGTGCATATAGGAGAGTATGTGAGCTAAACCAGAGTCTGCACACTTTAGCCCATAGACCGAAGTGCCCCGCTTTGTTTTTTGTACAGAAAGCTTCCCTGGGACGTGGTTGCACCCATTTGTTTCTGCATCCACGGCTGCTTTGATACCCATCCCAGAGCCAAGTAGATTTTAACAGAAAACATATGATTTGCAAAACCGAGAAGATGTACTATCTGACCCTTTATAGAACAAGTTGGCCAACCCATGATACGTAATGTTTAGAATGATAAAGAGTCTAAAAATGCCATGTTATATCCTGGAGACAATTTCATTGCTTCAAAAACCCCCTGTTCCTATGAACATCCCTTCATATACGCTCTTACTACGCTACTTCATACTACCTTGCTCCTACGCAGACCCGCTTCCACACCTGCCATCTCTATTGCCTGGTCGGTCTCACAGCAGCCACTGTACAAAGAATGGAGACCTGGCCCTCTAGGAACTTAGAATTAAGTACACACAAAAAACTGACTAGCAGGAGCATCAGCAGCCCCTCTGCCTCCCACAGACCACACAGATTCTTAAGGAAAGAGTATATGCAACAAGGAGGCAGTTCCTATGGAATATGGATAAAACCACTAATGACTTTGCAGCAATATGGGCAGATATAGAGATTACCACACTAAGGGAAGTAAATCAGACAAAGACAAATATTATATGATATCACTTACATGTGACACCTCAAAAAATGATACAAATCAACTGATTTACAAAACAGAAATAGACTCACAGATACAGAAAACAAACTTACGGTTGTCAAAGGGGAAAGTGGAGAATGAATTAGGAGTTTGGGATTAACAGATACATACTACTCTATTGAAAACAGATAAACAACAAGGACCTACTATATAGCACCGGGAACTATATTTAGTATCTTGTAATAACCTATAATGAAAAAGAATCTGAAAAGGTATATATATATAATTGGTATATATATATGTGTGTGTGTGTGTACATATATATATATATATATATATAACAATCACCTTGCTGTACACCTAAAACTAAAACATTGTAAATCAACTATATTTCAAAAAAATTTTTATTTTTTAAAAAGCAAGTTTCTTGAAATTTGTAATGGGCCCTTAAAACAGGCCAAAATAATTAATGAAAATCAAATGTGGGACTACCTATACTTTAGTCATCATTTTTTTCAATTTATTTGAGGCAGGTGTGCACAAACTTGACTATCCGGAGAACTTGTGGACCAGTAGCATCCAGAGACATATCCCTTTCTTCCCCAGGCAGTGGGGCTGTTGAGCACATCAATGAATTAAACTCATCTAATGCCTGGCGTGCTGCGATTCATGGGGTCGCAAAGAGTCGGACATGACTGAGCAACTGAACTGAACTGAACTGAATGGTCCGTAGTGAAAGAAAGTGAAGTCGTTCAGTCCTGTCCGACTCTGCGACCCCATGGACTGTAGTCCACCAGGCTTCTCCGTCCACGGAATTTTCGAGGCAAGAGTACTGGAGTGGGTTGCCATTGCCTTCTCCAGAGTCCACAGGGTCTCACAGAGATGAACATGACTGAAGGGACTTTGGGCACACACACAATGGCTTTAGACGGGCTTCCCAGGTGATGCCAGTGGTAAAGAAACCCTCTGTCAATCTAGGAGACCCAGGAGATGGGTTTGATCCCTGGGTCAGGAAGATCCTCTGGAGAAGGGAATGGCTACCACTCCAGCATTCTTGCCTGGAGAATTCCATGAACAGAGGAGTCTGGCGGGCTATAGTCCATGGGGTCTCAAAAGAGTCAAACCCAACTAAACAACTAGCACTACATTCAGTCAGCCATCAGGTCTGAGGTCTTCCTGCACTCTGCACTCTGTCCCCACTACTGAGCTGACAGCCTTTCACATCATCTTCTCCCCTCCTCCTAGCAGAGGCTTCCACTGCTTCAGTCACTTGTGAGCACGCAGGTGTGACTTTCCCTGTATGTTTACTGTCCTTCATTGCCACACACAGAGCAGCCAAGTCCACATCTGTTCCATTGGTCAGAATTGTATCATTTAGTTAAATGAGCAGGCAATGACACTGGTAAAGTAATTGCAATTAAGTCCGAGCTTCCCACAGTGAAATGCAGTGGTGGAGGTACACAATTATTATTACAGGGTTTACAGTGATACAGAGTCCAAAGACTTAATCTCTTCACTTCCAGAGAAGATTTTTTTTTTTTGGCTAGACTATCTTTTCCTAGTCTAAAAATAGTACCTCCCAAGATAAGGAGTTTACAGTTGTCACAGTCAATTTATCCCCAAAGAAAGTAGCTCTCTTTTATCTGCTCTGATTCTATCTTCATAGAGTGAATTCAGATGCAATCACCAAGCATTACTTCCAGTTAGCTTCCTGTTGTGAAATCATTTTTAAGCAGATTTTTTTAGTTGAAGAATGCTCATGTCCTTTACAAATAGCAAGGTATAATAGTTAAGTGTTTCTATCTCTAAGTTGCATTTGCTATGGGCTAAGTCGCTTCAGTTGTGTCCAACTCTTTGCAACCCTATGGACTGTGGCCCACCAGGCTCCTCTGTCCATGGGGATTCTCCAGGCAAGAATACTGGAGTGGGTTGCCATGTTCTCCTCCAGGGGATCGTCCCAACCCAGGGATCGAACTTGTGTCTCTTATGTCTCCTGCATTGGCAGGATAAGCTGCACTGCCTGGGTTCATATCCCAGCCTACCAACCTCAAGCAAAATAATCTCTTCCCCTCTCTATACCTCAGTTTCTTCACCTAAGAAATGATGATGACAGGGCTTACCACATGATGTCAGAAGGATGAAGTGAGATAACATAGCTAATCTAACATTCTTAGAATAGTGAAGTAAAAGTCACTCAGTCGTGTCTGACTCTTTGCGACCCCATGAACTATACAGTCCATGGAATTCTCCAGGCCAACAACTGGAGTGGGTAGCCTTTCCCTTCTCCAGGGATTCTTAGAAGAGTGCCTGCCATAAAACGTGCATCAGCAGTATTATTTCTCACTCTGGATTCATCTTTATTTTTCTAGACAGCATCCCCGTGCTACCCATGGTTCCACACAGAAGTGACTCTATCTTGTTAATGGCTTTTGAAAAGTGGTTTTGAACAAAATGCTGTTTTATGTTTCTGATCCCAAACACACGCTTTTCTGTCATGGACAAAGCTATAATTTCTAGTGCTAACTTTTTTCATTAGTAATGAAGCCATTCACTTAGGGCTCATATCTCAGTTCTAAGTTAAAGGAAAACGATGATTTCACATATATATTTATCAAATTACATAAGTGTTTAACTTTCCCAATAGAATCTGAACAAATTGTTTGCATATTACTGTCAAACAACAGAAATAATTTCACAAGTGTTGTTCTGTCCCATCATAGTCCTCATAGTTCATCATTGCTTTGATCATATAAGATCAACTGCATTCTTTCAATAGCCCAGCATATTTAAATTTCTATTAAAAAATAAATAGTGTGACTAGTTGCCATAGTGGAAAGCTATTAAAAATATGATGGGTCTCAGTGGAAAGGAATGGCCCAGTATTCTTGTCTCCTAGGTGTTCATTTTTATAGATTGTATTTGCTACTCCATTAATTTTGTGCATTTTCATAAGGAAAATCGGCTTTCCAGAAATCACACTATCTATATCTTTTCCCTTAATAACTTTAGAAACCATCAAATTTCTTCCAAATTTGCAGAAAAGACAGAACTTAGAATTTTTCCTGAAACTTCAAATATATACACATATGCGGCGTGCTGCGATTCACGGGGTCGTAAAGAGTCAGACACGACTGAGCGACTGAACTGATGTAGAAACATACTCCAAAAATAATTTTCAAAATAATTAAATAACAAGTATTCGCTAGACCATCATTCTCCCAACTGTTTTATACTCTTGGATCTTAAAAATAGGTTGCTTGGCAAGACAGTCTACACTCCTTGCTTCTACTTTCTCACCACTTATTCTCTAAACCTTAGTATTCTATCCTCCACTGGAACTACTAGTCACCTGGGTTTGAATCCTAGGAATCATCTCTGATTTTTCTCTCTATTCACTATACAAAATCAATTACCAAATTCTTTTTATTCTTCCCAAGAAATGACTCACAATTACAACTATTTCATTTCATCTTCTGGGACACCACCATCAACTACTCCCTGCACTGCTGAACCTGATTCCTAACAAGCTCCCCACCCCAGCATCTCTCCACACTGATCTACAGGGTACATGTACATATGCACGCTCACTCATGTATGCATTCACATCAACATTCTTCCTGGATTCCATGTTGTAACTCCAAAACAAGAAAATCTTGCCAGAAGTTACCAAACACCATGCATACATTTGTGTTCTATGTGAGTGTTTCTGTTTTGCATATAGATTCATTTGTAATATTTTTTAGATTCCACATAGAAGTGATATCATATTGAAATAGTATTTGTCTTTCTCTGTCTTATTTCATTTAGTATGGTGACGTCTAGATCCATCCATGTTGCTGCAAATGGCAATATTTCATTTCTTTTTTAAAATAGCCAAGTAATATTCCATTAAGGCGCTTTCCCAAGTGGCTCAGTGGTAAAGAATCTGTCTGCCAATGCAGGAGACAAAAATTTGATCTCTGGGTCAGGAGGCTCCTCTGGAGTAGGAAATGGCAACCCACTCCAGTATTTTTGCCTAGGAAATCCCATGGACAGAGGAGGCTGACAGGCTACAGTCTATGGGGTTTCAAAAGAGTAGGATATGACTTAGCAACTAAACAACAACAATAATATTCCATTATATATATAGATAGATATGTATGTATATATCATATATGTGGGTCTGTATGTATATGCCACATCTTATTAAACCAACCATCTCTTGATAAGCATTTGGGTTATTTCCATGTCTTGGCTATTTTAAATAGAGTTGTAATAAACATTGATATATATGCATTTGAAAGACCAAAATTTAAAATGTGTAACCACTATGGAGAACAGTATGGAGGTTCCTAAAAAAACTAAAAAATAGAACTATGATATGATCCAGAAGTCCCACTTCTGGGGATATATCCAGAGAAAACCATAATTCAAAAGATACATGCCTCTAACATTCATTGCAGAACTATTTACAACAGCCAGGACATGGAAGCAACTTAAACATTCACCAACAGAGAAATGCATAAAGAAGATGTCATATACATATACAATGGAATATTATTCAGCCATTAAAAATAATGAAATAATATCATCTGCAGCAACACGGGGGCACGTAGAGATTGTCATACTGAGTGATATAAGTCAGACAGGGAAAGACAAATATCATTTGATATGGCTTATATACGGAATACAGAAAAAGGGTACAAATGAACTTATCTACAAAAGAGAAATAGAGTTACGGATGTAGAAAACAATCAACTGGCGGGGGTGGCAGGGGTGGGCAAGGAGAGGGACAAATTGGGAGATTGAGATTGACGTGTACACACTGCTACATATTAAGTAGATAACTAGAGTAATGATGACCTACTGTATAGTACAGGGAACTCTACTCAGTACTCTGTAATAGCCTATATGGGAAAAGAATCTAGAAAAAGTGGATGTACAGCTGATTCACTTTGTTGTACATGTGAAACTAACACGACATTGTAAATCAATTATACTCCAATAAGAAAAAGAAAAATTTTATGATGTGTATTATATTCTACATGGACAGTACTTCAATTATTTAAAAAATATATATGAGTTTTCCATATATAAGATATATTAGGAAAAATAATGTAATGGATAAGGTCCCTGACCATAAGGACAGTTTAGCAGAGAAGGAATAAAATCAGTAAATAAGTTTTAAGGCAAAGTGTACTAGGTGTCTTAAGAACAGAAATATCAAATTCCTAGCATGTCAGGACTCAAGAACACCTAAGTATGAGGCAGACCCAAACCAGAGGAGAAGATAAACCTAAGGCGCACGACAAGCAGGGTTGGGAAAACAAACGTGGAAACAGGCAGTGGTTCATGTCCAACGAGCTTGGCAAGTTTAGGTGTGGTTTAAACAGAAGATGTTAACTCAGAAACTGTACCTCAACAGAGATGGCGTATTGCTAATGATACTAAAAGCATAAACAATAATAGCTAACATTTTTGAGCATGTACTGTACAGCAGGCAATGTCCCAAGGATTAACTAGGTTCATTCTCCCAACAGTCCTATGAAGTAATACTATCAATACTAAGAAAATTTCAATATGAGGAAAGTAAGGTTTAAAAAGATTCAGTAACTTTTCAATAGTCACTCAGGTAGCAGGAGGAGTCAGTGGTAGCTAGAGACTAGGAATTAAGTACCTCTTAGAGAAAGGTAGGCGGTGATCCTGGGTGACCATTCATTTCACAGAATGGAGAAATAGCTGAAGGAACATCCAGCGCCACACTTACCGAAGCACAGGGCTAGTGTGATCTCAATAAGTTCTATGGACTCTGACGACAGCACTGGAATCCAGACTCAGAAGGAAACTGAGATGCTAGGCAGCAAAACTAAAACAGAAGAATATAGAACCAGAAACTCCATGAGGAAAGAAAGGATGGGGAAACAGTAAAGGCTGAGACTTACAGGCTCACCCCCTCAAATAACTGGATTCCCGGTCTATGGAAAAAAGACTGAGGTTAAATCCAGAAAACAGCTGCCTTGAGGCTCCTGTCATTCTTCCCTCTGGGAAGTGCTAGGCACACATGAGCCTACAGATGGGCAAGCATCTGTCACTCCAGAGGGACGGGCCAAGGTTTAGAAGCGCACACACAAACACTGGGTTAGAATAGGGCCTCATGGATAAGATAAGAGTTGACTTGTATATTCAAGAAACAAAAGAATGTATAAAGACTGGGCAAAAGAAAGGGACTTCTAACGAAGCAAAGATGTAGCAGGGAAACAGGGAGCAATCTAGTTTTGCTGAAGCCAAGCATTTATTCCTAAAAGTAGCCAAAAAACATAGAAAAAGGAAGATGCCAGGTTGAGGACTCCATACAGCATCCAGGGAGATGAATGGTGTCCTATAGAGTTTTGAGATACTCAAGTGTCATTTTCTTCTACTTCTAACTACTAATTGTTCAAGAAAGATAAAAGGATAGGTTAAACAGCAGCTCAGCATGAATTACACAGCACATCGCTTTCTAAAGCCTTTGATCTCGCCATCACCTCTATCGCTCACTGATTTGAGCCAGTTCATTACTCAATTAGTTCCTTTTCTGGGAGAGGTTCCAGGCAGGTAGGAGGCAACACTAAATCCATCACTTCTGGTGCCTGCTAACAATTCTGCCATTCGAAACTATGGGTTAAAATAAAATTTAGAGATTACTTTTGGATTCAGTTTCCCTCCCCTATTTCTCTCCATCAATAACATGGAATTAGTCATAAGCCATTAATCTCTTCACAGACATGTTAAGGTTAGGAAGCCCCAGTATATACTTACAAAGAAAAAGAGCTCCATATGCCCAGAAATGTCACATAGGAAATTTCTCTGCAGGCAGCTTCATTCTAGAACAACACCCTCTAATGATGCAAATGTCCTTCACAGACAAAGGTACACCCAGAGGTGTATTTCCATTCATGGAGAGTTTGGGATCTAGCCAAATTCTTCTCATCCTCTTCTCCTCCATCTTCTCCTCACCTATCATTTTTATCTGTATTTCCACTCCCACAGCTCCCTCCGACTCCTCTCCTCTTCCACTCCACATCTTCCACTCCGGCTCAGTTCTCTTGTACACACAACTCACACGAATTTCCTTCCCCTATATGCAATAGAGAATAATACATGACCACTGCAAAAGCTTTTCTATTTATAATGTGTGAGTTTATCATTATTACTATCAGTAATGGTCTCACATATTTGTTAAAATGACTGGAAGGGAATGAAAGAAGGGAGTGGAGAGGATAGTCTTTCTCTGTCTGCATATGAAACTGGATCAAAATCTCAATGTGATAGGGAAGCTTCATCTCCAAGAGACCACAGGAATCTGAAGAGAAACTGTGTTAACACAGCCGGACTGGGAAAGAGTGACAATACATGGTTGATGGTGACAACGTGATCTCCCTGCTGTTACCCTGCCTCCTTTTCAGCCTTCAGTCCTCACTTAAGAGCAGATCTGCCTGGCTATCAATCACTGCACTCCTCATACAAGAAACTATGTGAAGCATTAGTTCTTACAAACATTACACAGATATAGAAATTTTAGAAGTCATACAAAATAATATTCCCATGGTTAGCGTTATACTCTCTAAGACACTTCATCTGTCTTCCAATTGATGGTGACTTCTAATTCTTCAGTATTGTTCGTCTGCTTCCTTACCTCCACTGTTAAATATTTGCTAACATGCATACAGACAGTTACTAATGCTGGAATTATCTTGACCTGCTGCAAATCCTTCAAATATATTATTTTTTATATTTTTCAATGCCTAACCTGCAAGCATTTATTTGGCTTCACAACTCTCTGCAAAGTAGGCATTATTAACTAAAACTCAGATAATAAAACCAAGCCATGAAGCTACTAGTTCAACAAATTCCTAGTTCATACAACTAGTAAGCACTGGAATGTAAGATTCCAATAAAGATGTCTATCAATTTGTTTTAATACACCATATTGCCTTTCACAAATAAAAAGAAATCAGGTAATCAGACTAAGTACTAAATACCATTTTAATATAAAGACTGCAAAAGTGAAAAGTGTTAGTTGCTCAGTTGTGTCCAACTCTTTGCAACCCCATGGACTGTAGCCTGCTAGGCTCTTCTGTCCATGGGATGTTCTAGGGTGCACATTTTTATTTAAATATTAGTTATAATGCCATATAGAGCACTTTGCAATTCCTTGAAAACTAGCATAAATAGTATGTCCATCCTCAAAGCATTGCAGGAGAGAAGCAGCATAAGAATTGATCACATTTTACAGACAAGGAAACTGAGTTTAAGAGAAAAGGAGGTTTGCCCAAGGCTACGTGGTCAATAAGCAGTGGAAGCACAAGAAGCCCGCAGGTCTTCCCAGCTTATTTTCCCACTGTGTTTAAAGCAGTTGTGAGCTGAATTAAATTTCAAATTCTATCTGAATCGTCCTAACTGCTATGACATAGTACGATATGATATAATGATACATAACATAAAAGAACACTTAGCACTGAAGAACACGTGGACAGGGGATAAAGCTGATGGATAAATGCTGATTCTAACGGGAGGTGTGTGAGGATCCTGCCAGGCTGGCAGGCAGAAAGGTGGAAGAGACTCAAGGTGCTCTCCAGGGGCCATGTGCCAGTTCATTTTTCCTGCAAGCAGGTGGTGAACCTTGACTCATTAAAAGAGGCAGGTTCTCAGTCAATCTGGTTGGCATCCTTGCCAAAGTCTGTGAGACATTTGTTTGATGTAACAAACAAATCCCAAGAGGGATCGTGTCCCAACACAAAAGAAAGCTATATTTTGCTCATGTAAATTCCACTGGAGTGTTTTAGATGGATGGGTAGCAGTTACCCAAGCATGATCTAAAGAGACCCAGGTATTCTTCATGTATGGCTGTGCCACATTTTGCAGTTGGCTTCCAAGGCTCCTGTGCTTTCCTTCAGTTTAGCAGGGAAGGAAAAAGAACATAGAGACAACCCCATGAGGAGGTTTACAGGAGCCATACCCCACTCACCTTCCATTGGCTGAATTCAGGCACAGGAGGTTGGGGTATATCATCTTGCTCAGTGCATCCAAGGAGACGAAGAACTAGATTTGCTGAATAACTGACACACTTTCCCAGAACTCTAGCAAAATTGGCCTCTGTGTTTTCTTTTTTAAACTGAATCCATACCTAATGAAATTCTCCTAATACATTTATCAGAAAAAAAATCATATTTATTTTAACTCTTGTGACAGAAGTCCTGAACACTATTAGGGCCCATAAACGATATAAACCATCTAATTGCATTTCAAAAATGATAGTTTCTGTGGTTCTTTCATAAATAGCCATAAGCACCTGCCGGATCAGATTTTAGTTCAGCACAGGAATAGAAACAAGCACAGCCTTGGGCTCAAGAGGATGGACTTAGGAAACGGAAAGTTCCAGATCTGACTCCTGACTGTGCTTCTCATTGGTGAGACTTAATGTTTAACAAGTGTCAAGGACCAAGCAAGTATTTAGCACTTGACATGTATTATCACAAACAGTGGATTTTATGGATGCTAAAACAAGTTTAGGGCTTGCTGACCTGCCCAAGGACACAAGAGAACACAGAACTAGGCTCAGAACAAAAGGCTGAGTGAGATTGCAGCCCTGTGCTCTTTTTACCCTTCCTGAGCTTCTCTGAACACTGGCTACTTCACTTGTAAAACAGAACTAACCACACCTACATCGTAGGTTTCTTGCAAACAGTAAATGAGCAAATATGTAACACAAAAAGAGGCACCTAATGAAAGGCCTGGCTTGTTAATAATATTAAGGAGAGGAACTGCTCTCTCAACATGAGTTTTGATCTACCATAGTTTGTTCATCTTCAAAAAAGTATATCTGAGAAGAGTCTAATAAAAAAATTCTTTATGCCATATCTCTGGGACACAGAGATCTCCAGAAATTTACAGAGGGGCAGCTTTGCTAGTAGTTTATAAGGTTCACATGGCCTCTGCAAGCACAGGGCATGATATAAAACAACATGGTCTTTAAAACAGCTATGGAAGAAAAGAGGTTGAAATATATTGGTAAAGCCATAATGAAACAGTCAGCATTAGCAGCAGACAATCTATAAGCTGGCAGACCAGACAAGAAGGATAAATACTCTCATTATGAAGGATAAATACTCTCACATGACCCACGTTGTTCTCTGTGAAATCTATGGTACACATTTTCTCCACCAATTAGATACTCCTTTGACAGATTTGACACAAGAACATTTCCCAGCTTTAGAAGCTCTGCTTTGTTGGGAATACTTTGTGGGCAGCCATGTGATGGAACATTTAGCATCCCTGGCCAAATGGCAAAGAACGAAGGGCAGGAAGGAGCCATAGATCTGTCTCTTAAGGATGCTCACTGCCCACCCCAGGGATGGAAAGAGAAAAAAGTCTCAGGAACTAGTGACCGAATGATTTCCCACTGACTATATTCACAGGCATTGCCCCTCCTCAGCCAACTCCTGCTCCCAGATAGAACAGAAAACGAAACCATCCTGAGAGACACCAAATCTCCACATTTTTAGCTCAGCAAGGAAAAGGCATGGACACTTGTAAACACAGTCAAGGAGAACAAAGTGCCATATTCATGGCACCAGGAGGAAACCAGCCTGACTGTGGCAGAGGTCACATTTTAGAATACAAGATACAAAGCTGAATTCACTGTATCAGATAATAACAGAACTCGAAAGTCAAATATAAAGCCAGACACTCTGCTCTTCAATTCACTATCTCACTTAACTTTATTTCACCTTCACAATTTCCAAGTGAAGCAGATGTTCTTTCCCCTCATCTTACAGATTTTACAGATGAGGAAACAGATCCTCAGAGAAGTTACATGACTTGCCCAAGATCACACACTTCACAAACTCCAAAGCACAACTCATTTTTATTCTGAATTCAGGCTCCTGAGGCAGGAGGCACTGAGGGTACACTGGAAGGTTTCTGAACTTGTCAACTCAGTGCCTTATAACTGCATGGCTGGTACTGAAAGAAGCCTAGAACACCAGTCCTGCCTCAGAGTTAGAGTGTACCTACATTTTAAATTGGAGCACCATTTTCACAGCCCACATTCATCAGCTTGCAGAGCTGTAGGTGAAGGGCAGGGGAGGCACACTTGGGTCTCTGCATTTTGAGATGCCCTGTGAGCGTCTCTGCTGACCTGTTACAAGAATGTTGCCCTTTCTACTCCCACACAGTGTAGCTGGTTCTCTCTGGAACCTCTGGTCTCCCTCATCCTCTCATGTCTTTCCTAAACACTTCATACAATCAATCATGTAATAGCCATCAATTCAGGGTTCTACCAACAGACCAAAACATGGAGCCGAGAACAGCTGCCTCTGATAAAAATTGAGGGGCAGACAATGAGAAAGCTCAACAACTGAAAACAAAGACTAGCGAGGCTTTGACACATGAGCACTTCTCAGCGCCATCAGACCCACTGCAGCGAGCAAGGATCATAAGGAAAGAGCGAAACAGTGGCTAAGCCTACACACCGGCTGCCTGACATTTTCGAACTGTTGAGATTGGATCCTTCCTTGGTGTCATGGGTTGCCGATTGTGCCGATTGACAGACATGCAAGAATCAACACTCCCAGGTCTCTGAGTGTGTGCTACCTGCGGCCCACTCAGCCGAAGGCATCACTTCAACTTGAGGAAACTGCTTTGGTCAGAGCTGACACCCCAGACATCTTTAAAAAGCTAAAAGAAAAATCATAATCATGCATAATTCTGTCTCTAGGAGGCAAAAAAGAAGAAAAAGAATTCCTAAATTGGTTGATATTACAGTAAAATCAATGCAGAGGTTAATCCGTGTATCATGTATAGCCTGCCTTCAAATGCACAGTTCCTCCGCATCCGGGGCTCCTCCGCATCAGCGGGCTCAGCCAATCCCAGACCATGTAGGACCCTAGTGTTTACTAGTGAAAATATCTGCTTGCAAGTGAACCCACGCATTCAAGCTCGCGTTTTTCAAGGGCCAACTACACGCATATACCAACTTGCCACATTTGGACGGAATTAGAAAGTAGAAGCGTCTTAACTGTACCTGAAGGGAATGAGCTCAACCAGTGATTCTCAAAGAGCCAGCCCAGACCACCAGTGTCCACGTCAGCTGGAAGCTTGCTGGGATTCAGGTTCCGGAGTGCCCTCCAGATCTCCAAAAATAGAAACACTATGGGTGGAGCCTGGCCATTTGTGGATCAACGCCTGCTCCAGGTGTTTCTGATCATGCTCAGTGTGGTAACTATTGAACTAAGACCACCTGTACGCACCTTTTGAACCTTAACTGAAGTAAAATCAGAGCCAAAATTACCTGTAGAAGACGAGGAAAGTAGATCTATTACTTAGGATATAGTAGTAAATGATTAAGTCCTTTGTACCAGTTTTATAAGATTAAATAGTTGGATGGTATCACCGGTGTCGACTCAAACTCAACGGAGGTAAGTTTGAGTAAGCTCCAGGAGTTGGTGATGGACAGGGAGGCCTGGCGTGCTGCAGTCCTTTGGGTCGCATAGAGTTGGACACGACTGAGCAACTGAACTGAATTGAACCAGTTTTATGTTCTTTGAGAACTTACATGTTTTCATTTCCTTCAATTTCCTCATCTCTAAAATGTGAATAATAGTATAATTTAGTTCACCAGGAAGTTGTGATGATTAAACAAAACAATGTTTGGATTCACAAAACGTGCCTGACGCAATTGTCAGCGTTCAAAAATATTAGCTATTGTTATTACAGTTCAAATTAACACCAAAAACAAAACATCCAAACCTGAAGAAAATGTTCACAAGGATAATCAAATTTAAGCAAACCAAATATAAATGAGAAAATTTACAAATCAGGAAGAAAAGCAACCAGATATAAATAAGGAAAGATAGTACATCCACTATGAATGAAAAACTGTAGGAAGTGAGAAAAAAGATAAGAGAAAATTTTCCGATTGTGAAGTTAGTAACAGCTGAACAGGTAGTTAATAAGATCTGATAACCATTCCACTAGTCCAGCTTCTACTGTGAGGAGAAAAAATAAATGTAACCTGTCCTTCCTTAGAGTAACACATTCTAGGAGTAACTCATGCTCTCTTAACCTGGAAAATCAAGACCAAGGAGCAGAAGATGAGGTAAAATATTCTACAGTAAAACTCCATTGGACTTAGTGACAAAATGGACACTAAGTCCATTTAAAAAGCAAGAAATTTTGACAATATAAAACTTAAAATAGCAAGTTTTGTTGCCATTGAAAAACATAAAAACCAGGTTTTTTTTAATAAATAAAAAATTTCTGCCTATCCAAAATCAAGTTGCAGAAGAAAGTTTGTGATCTGAAACCCAACTGAATTTTTTAAGTGCATAAGGAAATTTCAAGAACCAATTCAAAAGTCAAATTATGGGATAAGTAAGCTAGAGTTGATTTCAGTGAAGAAAAAACACTTAAAAATTCTTTCGTTATTTCAAAACTCCATCTTCTAACTGGCTGAAGACTTGAAAAAGCAGAAAGAAGCCCTTTGCAAGGACTTCCAACTCATTGACTTCATTCATCCAGAACTTGCCTGATTGATCTGTCATCTTCCTCCCAGGGTGATGGAAATGATTTTCACTTCATCCACTTGTCCCTGTGGTGTTCTATTCTTTAGAGCATTGTAAGCATGTCAACTGCAGAGGTAGAGATCAACCTGTACAGTTCATGTCTAATGCAACCTTTGCAGGCAGAGGAAGGCAGAAATATATGTATAAGTGTGGACTGACCTTGGCAGTCATGCAAAGAGAAAACAGTCCTCTCAATGCCACTATTTCCCCCTCCTGCTGAGTTTTCAAGAGCCCTTTCTTCCCAGACTTTGTGAGAGTATAGAAATATTTCACGTACTTAAGGATCATAAGGAAAGAGCTAAAAAGCGGCTAAGCCTACACACCGGCTGCCTGACGTTTTCGAACTATTGAGATTGGATCCTTCCCTTGGTGTCATGGGTTGCCAATTGTGCCGATTGACGGACATGCAAGAATCAATACTCCCAGGTCTCTGAGTGTGTGCTACCTGCGGCCCACTCAGCCGAAGGCATCACTTCAACTTGAGGAAACTGCTTTGGTCAGAGCTGACACCCCAGACATCTTTAAAAAGCTAAAAGAAAAATCATAATCATGCATAATTCTGTCTCTAGGAGGCAAAAAAAGAAGAAAAAGAATTCCTAAATTGGTTGATATTACAGTAAAATCAATGCAGAGGTTAATCCGTGTATCATGTATAGCCTGCCTTCAAATGCACAGTTCCTCCGCATCCGGGGCTCCTCCGCATCAGCGGGCTCGGCCAATCCCAGACCATGTAGGACCCTAGTGTTTACTACTGAAAATATCTGCTTGCAAGTGAACCCACGCATTCAAGCTCGCGTTTTTCAAGGGCCAACTACACACATATACCAACTTGCCACATTTGGACGGAATTAGAAAGTAGAAGCGTCTTAACTGTACCTGAAGGGAATGAGCTCAACCAGTGATTCTCAAAGAGCCAGCCCAGACCACCAGTGTCCACGTCAGCTGGAAGCTTGCTGGGATTCAGGTTCCGGAGTGCTCTCCAGATCTCCAAAAATAGAAACGCTATGGGTGGAGCCTGGCCATTTGTGGATCAACGCCTGCTCCAGGTGTTTCTGATCATGCTCAGTGTGGTAACTATTGAACTAAGACCACCTGTACGCACCTTTTGAACCTTAACTGAAGTAAAATCAGAGCCGAAATTACCCACAGAAGAACAGGTGGTTCAGGAAGTGAGTTAACATCTATAGCCAACTATGTTGAGTTATCCATGAAGAAAGGTGTTTCCAAAGCCAAGCCACTGTGAGGGACAGGAGAGCCGAGTTCCACCTTCAGTTCTGCTCATTTGCTTTGCTACCTTATTTGCATTGCTACCCTGCCTTTGGAGCTATTTCTGCATCATTAAGGTCAGAAGAATAAACCCCTATTTGTGGTTTCCAAATCCAGAAACTCATCAGAAGGCTTTAACTATATTTCTGGGTACCACCCCAGATCTTCTTCATCAGAATCACAAGAAATAAAGCCCAGGATATCTATTTTTGAAAAATTCAGCTCTGGAATGATTTGATTAGATGATCACCAAGGACCATTTTTGTTTTATACGTTGTATGCTGCTGCTGCTGCTGCTGCTAAGTCGCTTCAGTCATGTCCGACTCTGTGCGACCCCATAGACGACAGCCCCACCAGGTTCCCCTGTCCCTGGGATTCTCCAGGCAAGAACACTGGAGTGGGTTGCCATTTCCTTCTCCAATGCATGAAAGTGAAGTCGCTCAGTCATATGCCCAGCACTGATTTCTCCTCCAAGTACAGAACAAAGAAGAAATGCCTTTTACCATCAAAATCTTTAAATATAAATGGGAATCAGTTCTCCCAAGTTGTTATGCTTCTCTATTGCTGAGTAGCAAACTACTCAAAACTTAATGGCTTAAGATGATGACATTTATTTTCCTCCTGAAGCTGCCATTTTGCCAGAGCTTGATGGAGACATTTCACTTCTCTTCCATTCATCCTATCTGGGGCTGCCCAGGACTGGGGGCTGGAATATATGCATTCTCAAATGTCTGCTGGTGGAGCCTGGCTGTCTGCTGGTGGAGCCTGGCTGTCTGCTGGGACCCCTGCAGGTGCTGCCACCTGAATCTCTTACACGATGCCTCTTCACGTGCTGCTCAGCTTCTTCCCAGTAAAGTGTCTGGCTCTAAAGGTGAGCATCCCAAGAGAGAGAAAGCAGCAGAAGCAAAAAAATCTTGTCCCTTTTACACCTTAAGGTCACACAGCTGCTGGCATCTCCACCTCATTCTCTTCATAAGGAAGTCACGAAATCCCACCCAGCCTTAAAAGGATGGAAAATAGACTCCACCTCTTGAGAGAGAGTGGCAAATTTCTGGAAGCATGTAGGACCAGAAATATTTTGGGGAACTACCACCTGCCATACCATGAGTAAAGTAGAAGATATGTAACAGAGAATAAGGCAGGATGGTAAGAAATAGCATTGGAAAGGCACTGTACAGAAGAGTTTAAACGAACTTGAACATCAGGAAGAAGAGTTTAGACATGCTTAGGTAGGAAATCAAGCCATGGAAGGGTTTTGAGCAAAGCATTCTTTGAGCAAAGGATTCTTAGTGCATTTCACCCCCACAAGAGATACACACTGTAAATAAAAGTGAACTTTGTAAAGCCCTCTAGGGAAAGTGTGTTATAGGCCTGGAGAACTGAACTCTGCTTCTTCTCTGTGACTGCTCTCCATTATTACAGTTGTGATTTTAAGAAAAACAGAACAATGGGAGCACTTTGAGGTGTTTCCCACATGCCAGACATTTTGAATGTATTATCTTGTTTAATCCTCACAAGAACAACCAGAGATAATCACCACTTTCCAGATGAGGAAACTGAAGCTCAGAAATGTTAAATAACTTGCCCAAAGTCAAAGAGCTTATAATCCATAGAGTCATGATTAAAACACAAGTCTGACTACAAAGTGAGGACTTTCTCACTGTGTTGTTCTAAATGGCATCATCATTTTGAAAGTGCAAATTCTCATACATTATATGTTTCATGCAAAAATAGAAGCAATGCAGTAGTCACTCTCTATGTGTGTTTTAATGTCAGATAATGGAGAATGCTCAAACTACCGCACAATTGCACTCATCTTACTGACTAGCAAAGTAATGCTCAAAATTCTCCAAGCCAGGCTTCAACAGTACAACTGTGAAATTCCAGATTGTTCAAGCTGGATTTAGAAAAGGTAGAGGAACCAGAAATCAAATTGCCAACATCCATTGGATCATTGAAAAAGCAAGAGAGTTCCAGAAAAACATATACTTTTGCTTTATTGACTGTGCCAAAGCCTTTGACTGTGTGGATCAGGACAAACTGTGGAAACTTCTTTAAGAGATGGGAATACCAGACCACCTGACCTGCCTCCTGAGAAATCTATATGCAGGTCAAGAAGCAACAGTTAGAATTGGATATGGAACAACAGACTGGTTCCAAATCAGGAAAGGAGTATGTCAAGGCTGCATTTTGTCACCCTGCTTATTTAACTTATATTCAGAGTACATCATGAGAAATGCTGGACTGGATGAAGCACAGACTGGAATCAGGTTTGCCGGGAGAAATATCAATGCCCTCAGATATGCAGATGACACTAGCCTTATGTCAGAAAGCCAAGAAGAATCAAAGAGCCTCTTGATGAAAGTGAAGAAGAGATTGAAAAAGTTGGCTTACAACTCGATATTCTGAAAACTAAGATCTTGGCATCTGGTCCCATCATTTCATGGTAAATAGATGGGGAAACAGTGGAAACAATGGCAGACTTTATTTTGGGGGGCTCCAAAATCACTGCAGATGGTGACTGTAGCCATGAAATTGAAAAACGCTTGCTCCTTGGAAGAAAAGTTATGATCAACCTAGACAGTTTATTAAAAAGCAGAGACATTACTTTACCAACAAAGGTCGGTCTAGTCAAAGCTATGGTTTTTCCAGTGGACAGGTATGGATGTGAGAGTTGGACTATAAAGAAAGCTGAGTGTGGAAGAATTGATGCTCTTGAACTGTGGTGTTGGAAAAGACTCTTGAGAGTCCCTTGGACTGCAAGGAGATCCAACCAGTCAATCCTAAAGGAAATCATTCCTGAGTATTCAGTGGAAGGACTGATGCTGAAGCTGAAACCCTAATATTTTAGCCACCTGATGTGAAGAACTGACTCATTTGAGAAGACCCTAATGCTGGGAAAGATTGAAGGCAGAAGGAGAAGGGGACAACAGAGGATGACATGGTTGGATGGCATCATTGATTCAATGGACATGAGTTTGAGTAAACTGTGAGTTGGTGATGGACAGGGAGGCCTGGCATGCTGCAGTCCATGTGGTCACAAAGAGTTGGACATGACTGAGTGACTGAAGTGAACTGAACTGAATGGAAAATGAAAGCAACAGAAGATTCAATTAAAATTTTCTGCTTTCACCTTGAAATAAGAACTTTGTCAGGAAAATAGAAAGGTAGGCACTATATTCCAAGTTACTATGAGCTGTAAGATGTACATTTTCTTCCTTATCACACGCAGAGATGCACCTCAATGATTCAGAAAAGCACAGTCTCTGAAAGATCAAAAGAAAACTACAAAAAAGTAGAGAGAATTTATAGAGACTGCATGGTCCTTCCATTATTCCCTTTCTACTAAAAACAGTGTTCACATCTCATATTTTTTTCCCTTTTGAAATCACATTGTTTTTCTTATTCTGATATTCAATCTGTAAGCCTCACCATACCATATCCCTGTGACCAGGGACAAACTGGAAGGTTGACAATGCTTTTTTTTAGAACTTTTATTAGCAACTACTCACCCCTAAGTACTTAAAATGTCCTCGATGGATTGAAAAAAAGTTTGTGATATTTATCTTGCCCAGTGGAATCTGTATTATAACAAGAGACTTAGGGGTATAAAAAAGTAAATCTCATAGCAGAATTGCAGTTTGCAGGCTTTGTAAAAGAGGCTAAGCACCAGGATCTCTGTGAGTGAGAAGGGAGTGTTCAGCCCCTCCTCCAAATCTATTATATACACACTAATACACTAATTAATTTAAATTTGACCCAAGTCACTTTCATATGTAATTCCTCAAGAAGTGAGCTGGCTTAGACTATGACAATGAGATATTCCACTATAAGGTATTTGGTCTTTTATATATATATATATATACACACATATATATATAACAGAGCACATCCATGAGCATTTTCTCATTTAAGTTTATGAACAACATTGGGAAGTGTTGTTAGCATTATCTCACAGATAAGAAAACTAAGACACCAAGAGTTGTTTAAGATCACATTCAACAATGCTAAAGTTCTTCTTCAAGGAGAGCTATAGCAGACATGTGGAACCAGAAGTTCTTGCCCTCTGTAGCAGCCTAATGTCATATGGGTATCCCTCCCAGATAGTCTGGGGCCCTGGAAAAAATCACAGAGAGTTATGCTGTTGATTTTCTTCTGCAATGGAAGGCAAGAACAACTACCCATCACTAAGTCCCACCCAGAGGAAATAGCACCCATAGGAGTGTGAGGCTCAGAAGGAGACACAAAGATTCCAAACAGACCACATGCTGAGAGTTTCCACAAGGTCACTGGAGAAGCTTCCAACCTCCTGCTCCCAGAGCAACATGGGGGTGACAATGAGCACCACCATCTCAGAGGTAAGAGTTAAATTCCTTCTAGGTGTGGCAACATTCTCATGCATGAACAAAGAAATGAGGAAGTGAATGTACCACCAAGGAGCTTCCAAGAGTTCTAGCATGGTGACCAAAATAAGGGCAGAGAGAGATTCTCTACAGCACAGAAGGGGATGTGCCTTACAAAAGATACCCAAAAAAGCACCCTTGGAAGTATATGAATGGTAACCAGCAGAAGCAGAAGTGGGCTCTGCTTGATTCCTCACACCCTGGCCTTGGACTTTTAGCCAACACCAGTACATGCTGGTTCCCTCTGCTGTGGCCAAGTCTGGGTCCGCTGGCTGTCTTGGCATCTCATGGCCCCGTGTGATAAGTGGCTGATTTATGTGGCAAAGAAAAGCCAGGCTTTCTCATTTGCATTTTACCTTATGGAAATTTCCTTTCCATCTCATAACTCTCCCAGTGCTGGCATTTGGGTCATTTTCTTCTCCAGTTGGCTTTGTCAAACAGCAGCGAACTGCCTGGGCATTTGGCCACTGCAGAGGGTCAGGCCAGTGCTTGACTGAGATAAAGTGCATTTGACTTGGCAGGTATACCCAAAGCCCCCAAGGGCAGTGGGACGCATGCTTTATCTAATTACTCACAGCCACGCCACTGGGGTAGAGTGGGGCACTGGCCAAGGGTAGAGAGAGCTCTCTCTTGTTTTAGCACTGGCCTACCTTGGAGAAGACAAACTTAGATTTAGAACACCTCCCTCCAAACCTGGCAATTTGTACACTGGAAAATCTGACTGAACAGTCATGAAGGTGGAAAAAAATATAACCAGAAATCTTCCCTAGACACCTGCAAACACCTTGAATCTAGGGCTTTCTGCCACCTCATTCAGTGACCTTGGTGTAGTTACATGACCATGCTCTGCCTCCAGTTCCAACGCTACACGAACACCTTCCTGCAGAGCTGCTCACCAAGAACTTAACAGACTGAGAAACTGGACCTTTAAAGTGAGAATTCTTTGGACAAAATATGCTATGTCATCATTATAGTAGAATATATTCACATCTGATTTTTTTAAATATAGATGGCTAGGAGGAATTTTTAAAAGAGAGGTCATATTTCCAAAGCTTCTAGAAGAAATCCATAGTTTTACAAAAGCACAGGAACTTTGGAGTAAAGTTAAAGATAATATATTTATTTGATTAAATGGCTCACTTTAGGACAAAGGACAAAGACCTTACTTGTCCCATTCACTTGTGTATCTTGAGTGCCAGTCATGTCAGTGCATGAATTAGCATTGGTTTAAATGAATGACTGATGGAGAGGACCAAATTAGGAATCTATTGCTATGTCTAGCCTCCTAGTCTTATACTTAATGCAAGATAGGCCCTTAATAACTATTCTTACTTTTCATAGTTTTCTCCCTGACTTTTTCCAACATTGCCAAAAATACGAAGCTTCTTCTAGGTAGGCCTCAGCTGTTCAGTATCTTTCAGAAATATTGAGTACCTGAGCGTATTTTCTAATTGTTTCCTCATCAGGCTCTCTAATTTTTATCTTATGACTAATTTGTTTGTGTTCTATCCTTGGTGGGCAAGGAAGGAGAACAAATAAGAAAGAATGGCAGGATGGGTCTAACGAAGCCCAGAACTGAGAAACAAAACCAAACACATGACTCATCGGGGGTTAACCATAAGCAGAAAAGGATATATATATATATATATATATTTTTTTTTTTTTTGAATGACTTCAGTAGAAGTCTATGCTGTATTTGAGAGGAGAGAAAAGTGTTGTTAAGTTAAACAGACCTCTAGAATTCCAGAAATATGTGTCAACCACGAATTTAAGATGGAAAACAAAATATGCAAGTTAGAGAAGACTGACCATCCAGCTCCACCCCTTGGCTGTACAGACTGGAAAACTGGAATTCAGAGACTGCCCAAGGCCGTGAAACTCATCAGAGTCCAGCCACGGCCTTCATCACATTTGTTTCACCTTCTAAGGCAAGCTGAATCTCTAGCCTGGTGCATTTGCTGAGGCCAAATTTCACAGGGCTTATACCACTTTACTCAAAAAGCACATGGGACAGAGATCCAGTGGTACTTTAAGTGATTCTTGGCTAAAGCAGACCATTTACAATCAGCTTCTTTGAATAACAGGGTTGACAAATGTCACACAAATTTGGCTTGACAACAGCTGGAAGGAGTCAAATGTCTCACACAGGCTTCAGATTCCAGTGTCCACTCTGCACTGATTTTGCAGACTGAGCAGAGCAAAGACCACTGACTCTTCCCATGGAGACAACACGCTCAGAGGATTCTGGAGTCATAAATTGAATTCTAGTCTTCGTTCTGATTTCGTTCCGATTTAATAATGCAGACGACACTGCTCACTGCTCCAGATCCTGAGAGGAACTGAAGGAGACACCTTGTAAGCTCACTTCCACATATAAGTGTCCATGATTCCATTACACATCCAATCGCCCAGAGAAAAATTTCAACAGACACCCTTGAGCCATGTGGTGAAAAGTCAACTGCCACAACTGTTTAACTAAGTTTCAGTACACTCAGCAACGTGATGTTTCATCCATAAAATGTGCTCTCCTTTACAGCTCCTGGACCCTCACTAATATGTCTCAGGACATGATAATGGACCCTCTCATATCTTGGGGGGCAAAAAGGATTTGAAAGCCATTATTTTAAGAGAAAATTGACAGATTTATTTTTTTATATTTTAAGCCATATTTTCTGTGAGCTCATTGTATTTCCTAAATGGCAATTGTGGTATTGAATACCTTTGATCTTCTACATAAATCAAAACCTCTATTTCCATAAAGGCTCAGTGTGTGCTATGAGCTCCCACTCATCCGTCTACAAATTAGGCACTGAAGCGGTTTAGCCATGCAACAGAGTCCAGGTATAATCCTGGCAGAAGTACGCAGAGACATAAATGGAAACCTCAGGCAGACTCTGTCGGAATATGTTGGGACCATCAGCTCTGGTTGCCAATTCTACTCAACCCATTTCCTGCTTCAGCAGCCCACCCTGGCAAACATCCGAAACAGCCAAGGTCTAAAATAGCCACACAGCAAGGGATACTATCATCCAACGTTTTTATTAATGATTTCTTCAAGGCCGTATCACAGTCCAGTGACCACAGAGTTGTTCAGTGTGGTCGTTCTAAACGCAGCTAATAGCAGGATGTAATTGGAAGCAGCTTCGGCTCACTTACAAAACCCTTGCTCTGTTAATTGTGATTTCACAGCCCACTAAGCAGCCCAACCTGGAGCGAACGTTTCTGCGAGGAACATTCAGCGTTCTGTTACTCTGTCCTCCCCACTGCTGTTCTTCCTGTCGCCCTGCGGTTAACGTCACCTTTTTCAAAAGCTCAGGAGATGGAAGTAGTTGCCTTCCTCAAGGCGACATCCTTTTATTTGTCCCCCTATGTGGCAGCAGACAGCCTGTGGATACACCTATTATTTTGCTTTTGTCTTAACCTTTCCCTTTTTCCCCATTGTTCTCAGAGCAGCAGCATATGTCCAATACACACCTTGTGTTTCCTACAGCTGGCTGCCAGCCATAAGAAGCAACAGTGGGAGACCTCTTTGTCCGCCTTGGCTCACCCACGTTAATACCCCCGATTCTTTCTTTAACAAACTGTCCCCCCAGGAAAGAACAATATTGTCTAATGGAAGGAAAATATCAGCAGGAATTTCAAATCATTTGGGGAAAAGTAGGACTTCCCTGGTAGCTCAAAAGGTAAAGGGTCTGCCTACAATGCAAGAGACCCAGGTTCGATCCCTGAGTCAGAAAGATCCTCTAGAGAAGGGAATGGCAACCCAGCCATTACTCTTGTGTGGAGAATTCCATGGACAGAGGAACCTGGCAGGCTACAGTCCATGGGGTTGCAAAGAATCAGACATGAGTGACTGTGTAACACTTTCACAACAGGTCTCTATCTAGAAGAAAATATATTGAAAGAATCTAGTGTTGTGTTACATCCACAGATACTCACAGATAGGCACCACATGCAGACTAGAGTTCATCCAGGGCAAGAGCCCGTAACTCAAGTTTTTGAGAGAGACCCTAAAATAGGGATCCCCTTTCTCTTAGAGACTCAGATTCTTCATATGAAAAACTGAGAAGATCAAGAGTCAGAGTGGACTATTTCTAAGGCTCTTCGATTGAAAGATTTTATCATCTGCAAATACACATATCAAAAACAAAAACACAAACTGTGATGCCAAGGACAGTGGCTGTTTAGAGGAAGGAGCAGTGGAGCTAGTACATGAAGAGGTACACCGTGAAATTTTTCATGCAATTAGGCTACTGTCTGTAGTTCACTGGTTGCCACAGAATCCACTCAAAACCCCAAAAAGGACACTTATCTTCTTCTGATTCACCTATGTCAGTGTCATTCATTGTTCTTGCTATGTCAAGTCTTCACAGCTCAAATAATGCATTCCAGGGGAGTATCAGAGGGCAATTTTGCTTCGATCAATATGCAAACATCATTGAACATACTCAGATGCTAACATACTAGCAAGGGATTTCATGTAAAGTCCACACAGCATCAGTAATATTTAAGGAAATCCAACATGCTCATTCTTTGTGCTGTTTTAACTAAAGGTGCTATTTCTCATCAATAAAATCAGAGCCCATTTTCTCATTCTTACTACAAGTTTTTGACCTAATGAAGAAATAATGGTTTTGAAAAAAATCTGCTTTCCCGAGGTATTCAATTTTCCTCTGGGTGTCATGTGAAAATACCATCCTGTGGGTAGCATCTGTGTGTCCCACCACAGGCTTGGAAAAGTGGCAGCCCTCCCACTGGGAAGTGGGTCACTGGCATGCTGGGGAGGGGATGCTTGGCTAGTTCAGCATCCATGCCACTGGGATAATTTTATAGGAATTGCAAACAGGAACTGCAGTTCAGGGTTTTGAAACTCCCCAAGGTTATTACTTGATATGTTTACTGAATAGCAAGGTGGAAATGTCTCATGCTAAGCCACAAGTTACAGAAACATCTGGACACTGGATGGACTTAGCTTCAAAGACGGCCCTGGTGAGAAGACTAATGGGCACGAGGTATAGAAACAAATTCATGTTTAAAGATGTCCTCCCTAGTTAGGATCTTTCCAAGAGTCTCACCCTAGAGGAAACAGTCTTCTGAAATAAAACTGGAACTTGTACAGACGTGAGACAAAATATTTTTGAGGCAATAATACTTAAAGAATTTAAGTGAAGCAAACACAAATGCATTCAAGTAAAAGGAAGCCCCAGAAAGACATTCAAGCCTCTTGACAGTATCTTACAGGTCATGCTCTTCTTATCTGTCCACTGGGATATCTGGAAAGAATCCTCAAAGACAGGGAGTAATAACAGAAAGGCCAAAGAACTGGGAATCAGACAGATCGGTTCCATTGCTCAGTGACTCAGCAGTCCTGAGCAAGAAGTGCTGAAGTCTGCCCTTAAGCCAGTTTTATTCATCTATTTACAAAAGAAACCTTGGGAAGAGTAAATGAGTACAAATTACAAATAAGCTCCAAAAATGTTAATTATTTTTCCATTCAGGATTGAAGGATCGAATGAAAAAGGAAACTGTGATTTATTGTAAAGTGTGAAGGAAAGGAGAAAATAGTCATTTATTTAGCCAACAAATAGTTCTGGCCCACCTGCTACTGTCTCCTGGCAACACACCATCCATTGAAAGGGAAGACCCTACTAAGCTCCACGGATCCACTGGGTCTCCAAAGGTTAGCTATGATAACTGGTTTGTTCACAGCTTGCCAGGTAGCAACAGCAGTTTACTTTATGACCAATAGCAGACTTCTGCAGTACAGACCATAGCCAAACATGTGATACAAGTTCTTTGTAGAATAATGCAACTGGACAAATCAAATGATAGAGGCTTCGCTAGTGCTACAAGCCGACCGGCAAATTAACTTGTGCAGACTAGAAAACTATTCTGAGTTAAGAATGACAACAGAAAACATCAAATGTTATGTTGGTATTTCCTAGTAGCTAGCTAAAGAAAACAGGCTGTAAAAGAGAACAGAAATGAAGTGAATGGGTAAAGTGATTGAAACTGGTCATGCTAAGACTGAATTGAGAGTGACGAGAGATGTCTGAATCTGTTCAAGTGACCACGAGTAAAGGCTACAAGTGGAGAGCAGTATGTTGGCCAGACTGAAGTGGAGATAAGACAGATGTGTGAAATCCAACTGGAAGCAGGCTGTGACTGGCAGTGAGAAACAAAGGCCAAGAGAAGAGTAGTGTTATCTAACAGTGGCGACAGAGCAAAGAAAGCCAAGTTCAGAGCTGCTGTGATCGAAACAGCAGTCAGGTGAAGGCTTGAGCATGTATAAAATAATGTGCACCTCAAAGATGGGATAAGAAGGATAATTAAAATCAACTTTCTATACAGTTATTCGTGACCTTTTAAATGAAAGGCCATTGTAACCAAAAATACCTAGCATAAGAAAGACAACAGAAGCAAATGTCTGGATATATTCTCAGGACTGCTACTTACTGACGCTTTGATCTTGGACCACAAGTTGGCCTCTGCAGGCACCAGTTTTGCAGTTATCTAAAATGGCACCAGGCTTCACAGAAAGCAGAATGGTCATACTCAGAGATTAACTGTCTCTGGAAAGGGCAGTGGTATCTACAGCCCTTGGAACCCCACCAGATGGATGGCCTTGAAATGGTAATCAAGCCCAACCTGTGTGTACGAGCAAACAATTACGGCAATGAAGGCAGGAGTCTCTGGGTGCCCATCAGGGCACAGTGGAGTGCTCTGCCAAAATCAGTTTGGGTTACATTACATTAGCTTTAGATGATTATCATGCTTGCAAGAAACCGTATTTTTACTGTATGTAGCCAGGATGCTATCCATTCATCCCTGTATCTTTAGAATCTACCAGAGGCATTGGCATGTAATGGCATAGTAAATTATTTACTTAAGATTGCTGAACAGAATTTCTTCAACACTGGAACATAAGAAAGTCAAAGATTAATTCCATTTGCTTTTCAGAACTTAAATTGTGAAAGCCTTGGTTGCCTCACTTTATAATGAGCCTGAAGTTCAGCTCCACTAATTGGAGCTCACTGTTCACCTTTCTGCTCCCATCCTACCTGAGATGTTAAGTCTCAGGGACGGACTATCACTTTGCATGTGACTGGCGGATGTGTCAGTTACACTCTGATTCCTGGTTTCTGCTTAAATACAGGAAGGAAAACAAAGTGCCTGCTTTCCTATTATAATGAGAAGGACGTCTCTCTCTGCATTGCCCACACTCACTCTCGATGAAGTAAGGCACATCATTTTCCACCAGAGCCTCTCACCCAGCATTAAGAGATTCTCTCATCAGGGCTGGAGCTGTCAACAAGCCCACAGTTGTAAAGTTTATATCAATACCCCAGTGACCAATTTGTCATAAAATCACTTCAAAAAGCACACAGTCATGTTCACCATCCTTTTTCACTTTAGTCTTGCTTTTACTTTTTAAATTTTCATTGAAGGATAATATACATACACTTTATCTGTTGTAACTGTGTATCCATCCTAATTGTGGAGCTTGATGAATCTTAACAAACTGAATACTCCTTGTGAAACAAGAAAGCTACAAGCACTCAAGAAGAGCTTTCATGCTTCTTCCAGTCACTAACTTCCCACATCCCCAAGCATGACATCCGTCCTCACTTTCAACACCAGAGATGACATTGACTTGGTTTTGGCTTTTTCCTATGTGCAGATTCATACGCTATGCACTCTTCTGTGTCTTGCCCCACACCCACCCCCCTTTCCTGATGGAGGAAATGGCCTTTGTGTAACATGGGAGCACTAATAATTTCATGCTGATAAGTATACAAGGAAACAAAAGGATACCCTGATGCTGTGTTATAGGAAGACTTTGTGTAAAACACAGATTAAGGTTGTCAGACCCATTTAAAAGTTCGAGCTACCCAAAAGACACGTGAGTCCTGCTGGTTGAAACTCTATGAGTCGAGCTACAGCTGTGTGTTAGCAGCTCCCTACATTTGGGTGTAGACAAAGATAGGGGCTCAACTCTCCCTGAAAGCTAGGCAGGGACTGGCTAAGAGGGTAGAAGGCAGTGCGGACTTGTAGGCACAGTAGTTGCCATGGAATTTAAGGACTGGTCATTATTACAGCCACAAGCCTCTGTAGCTGAGGTTCCTAATGCTCTGGGATCATTAACATGCTGGTAGAATCTTAGCAATGGTCTGCCCTTGGCATATGAATCAACTAATACCCTAGTCCACAGTGACCTGGAGTAAGAGGTGCCCAGCCCCTTCCAGTAAAACTCAGTATGACAGGAAAGGATCAAGGGACAAGGAATGAAGCAAAGTTGTTTAGAATAAGCAGAATAAATCAATTGGCAGTAAGCACCTCTTTTTCTTAGGTGGTTACTTCCCATCTTCTCCAGGCATTTTATGGTCCTGAGCACCCATACACACTGAACAGTCTAGAATTCACTGGATATCTTAGAAGTTAGGACTTACCTTGCATCACTCAGGCAGCCAGCAATTCCCCAAGATGATGCCACTCCTAAACACCAGCCAGGAGAAAGACAGGATGCCAGAGCATTACCATCAGGTGGTCTGTTCACTAAAAGAAGAAAGAGACTAGGCAGTGAAAGGTCCCCAGTCCTGGATCAACAGTGGCCTTGAGCTAGAGGTGATCATACGGAGAGTCCAGAATGCCTCCCGAATACCACTGGAGCCATTGACAAACTAGCCTCACTACTATCATTCTTTTTTTTTAACTCTCTGGTGGCTCCCACTGTAAAGAACCCGCTTGCAATGCAAGAGACCTGGGTTCGATCCCTGGGTGGGGACAATGCCCTGGAGAAGTATTCTTGCCTGGAGAATGCCATGGACAGAGGAACCTATCAGGCTACAGTCCACGGGGTTGCAAAAAGTCGGACACAACTGAGCACTAACACATACATAGCCCATTAAGAATGTTGTGATAGTTTCAGAGGGGCAGCAAAGGGACTTGGTCATATGATACATATACATGTATCCATTCTCCCCCAAACTACCTATTACTCTAATAGTAGCTAACAGTTATTGAGCTAATTATGGATTATTTCATTTATTCCTAAAACAACCCCATGAGATAGGTACTAATAATGTCTGAAAAGACAACCAAACCAGTATTCTTGTCTGGGAAATCCTATGGACAGAGGAGCCTGGCAGGCTACATTCCATGGGGTCGCAAAAGAATTGGATATGACTTAGCCACTAAACAACAACAAAAATGAAGCAGAAATGGCTGTATGCCAAAGCCAGGAAGTAGATTCGTGCCTTAGATCAATGTTTTGACATTCACTATTATATTTTAAACTTTTCTATTTCCGTTAGTCACTACAATTCATTCACATGTTTCATGACACTTGAATATCTTGGGATCTGCAGTTAGAAAAACATTATGTTGTATTGCTTTCCCAAGCTCTTCTTATTTGATTCTCCAGGAATGGACTTTATGACCACACGGTTAAATTTACCACCACTGGTGTGCTAGTAAATGTCTAACAACTAGATCTTTGGGATTGTGAAGGCACTGGTTATTAATGTTTCCTGATTTTTACACTGTAAATGCTCCCACCATGGCCAATGTGAAGCTATCAACATGACATCGATGAACACAGACTTGGGAAGAAATACAGATGATTGGCTGCCAAGAGCTAAATCAACTAAAAGAGCACCAATACATTGCCCCAAAATTTTCAACAAGAAGAACAGAAAATATGTTTTAAAGTCATATCAGTGATCAGAAGAGTTGGAGATGATTTGTCAGTGACATTCAGCTGCCTGTTTCATGGCAATTAGGGGCTTCCCAGGTGGTACTGGTCTTAAATAATCTGTCTGCCAATGCAGGAGATGCAAGAGAAGAGGGTTCAGTTCCTGGGTAGGGAAGATCCCCTGGAGCAGGGAATGGCAGCCTACTCCAGTATTATTGCCTGGAAAGTTCCACAAACAGAGGAGCCTGGCAGGCTACAGTACATGAAACTGCTGAGTCGGATACAACTCAGTGACCTTCACTTTCGTGGCAATTAGTCTAAACCCACAGTCTCACAGTATCTAATATATATATATATATATATATATATATATACAAGCCTTTCCTATTTGAGTAGGGGTTCCTAAGTGTTATAACTTGAAGAATATTTAGACCCTGCTACTTCATTATCTGTACACTGAGTATCTAAAATTCCATCATTAAAAGTATTTCTCTTTTCTTAAGCCCATGTTTTAGCCCATTTAAAACTTGGACCATCCATAAATAGGTGACAAATGAACTTGCATTAACGTGCTAAAAACCACTAGTTTAAAATATCAGATTGTTTTATTTGTAGTAAGTAAGAGAATTGAGAAAATGGAAATTCAGATAAGAGTGTAAAGGAACTGATGACTTTGGAGTAGTTGCATTTCTAGGAAAATCCATCACGAACAGGGTAACACAATAGGCACCATCACAAATCCTGGTATCTGAGATGCAGGACAGTGTCAGGCATCTGTGGAAAGGTATAACTGAGTAGGAAGAAAGTTGCAGGATTAAATAAAATAATCTGTTTAGAACATTAATTATAGTTTCTAGAACAGCCTAGTTGCTCAGTAAATTTTAGTATCTTTAAAGGGAGGAGATGGGAAAAGAAGAGAGGTTCTATTCAGGAATCATTTAATGAAAAGTGACATAAAAACAGATTTCAAACTGACATAAGCAAAGAGGAATTTATTATCTCACATGAACGAAAAATCTTACCTGAATTAAATAGCACGTCCAATATTGTCAGTTCAGTTCATTTCAGTCACTCAGTCGTGTCTGACTCTTTGCAACCCCATGAACCACAGCACATCAGGCCTCCCTGTCCATCACCAACTCTCAGAGTCCACCCAAACCCATGTCCATCAAGTCGGTGATGCCATCCAACCATCTCATCCTCTGTCGTCCCGTTCTCCTCCCGCCCTCAATCTTTCCCAGCATCAGGGTCTTTTCAAATGAGTCAGCTGTTCGCCGATATTGTCAGGTCTTATTATTTCTCCATCTCTTGACTTTGCAGCTCAGACAAGCTTTGCCTCATGGTGGTGAGATGACTCCCAGCGGCTCAAGGCTTATATCCATTGCTCCTAGTCATTCTAACAGAAAGAGGATGGTTTTCTCCTGATGGCTCTAGAAAATATCCTCACATTCACCCTGGTTGGCAATGATTTGGTTACAGGCTCATTCTGAAACAAATTGCTGTGGTCAGGGACCCAGCACACTCTGGTTAGTCATGCGTGTCACAAGCCACCTAGCAAGTCAGGAATGGATTCACTTTATGAACATAAGTTTTGGTTCCCAACAGAAGACTGTGGTATGCTTTCCAGAAAAATTGGAAATGGATGCTAATCTGTCAAACTACAAGGGAAAATCCAGCTTTGTTCTCAGTTCAGTTCAGTTCAGTCGCTCAGTCGTGTCTGACTCTTTGCGACCACATGAATCGCAGCACGCCAGGCCTCCCTGTCCGTCACCATCTCCTGGAGTTCACTCAGACTCACGTCCATCGAGTCCGTGATGCCATCCAGCCATCTCATCCTCGGTCATCCCCTTCTTCTCCTGCCCCCAATCCCTCCCAGCATCTAGATCATGAGAATTTTAAAACTGAAATGTTTTCTAAATTTCCATCTTATTCAGCAAATTAATTCAGGGGTGATACGCAAAAGGTTTAACAACTAATATAAAGTTACAAAAATGAACAGCAGCCACACCCCTTGGACCTGGAACCTAAAGACCAGACTCTTTCAGAACTGAACACTTTTCCAGCTGTGCCACAAGGAAACTGAGAGAAGTGGTGAAGATAGGGCAGAGAGGGAACCAGAGCAGCTGGAGAAGTGGCAGAATATTCAGAGTGTGGAAGACTGACTATTCACCACCTGGACAAAGTGTTTCAATATCCTGACAACTAGAACAACTATACCAGTGTGTACCAGTGGTGTTTCACCCTTGGCTGAATCTATTTGCAGCTGTATCATAAAGAAGAATGTGCTGTTGGCTATGATCCTCTTATATTCAGAAGCCTGGCCTTTGAATTAGGAAACTGTTCTTTTCAGGGGACACCGGAGGAGCAAAAAGGTTTTCTGCTAACAAGATCTAGGATAAATGAAAACATATACACAAAGGGAGAAGTCAACTCAAACTATAAAATAAACCAAATAATAGCAGAATTCATCTTTTCTTATCATTTTAAAATTTGTGACAAATAAAATTGTCATGATTTCATCCTATCAATACTTAATAGTTAGATTTACAGATATTCTTCTATATTAAACCACATATTTACCATTTTTGCTGCTCTTCATCCTTTCCTGTAGATTTGATTTTCCATCTGGTGCTGTTCTCTCTTCCTCTGAAGTAATTCCTTTAGCATTTCTCATAGTGTAAGTCTGTTGGCAGTGAAATAAATCGCTCAGTTTTAGCTGCCTGAAAAAAAGTTCTTATATTACCTTCATCCTCAAAATATATTTGAACTGGAAGTAGAATGTTGGGATACTTGACCAATTTTTTCCCCAAACCTTTAAAGATTCCATTGAGTATGGTCGCCATTGCTTCTGAAGAAAGGGATCCCTCATTCATACTGTTACCCACAAATTGTGCTATTTTGTTCTGTTTTCAATGTTTTTTTCTCTCTCTCTCTTTTTGGTTTTATCCATTTGGCAAAGATTTGTCTACATATGGTTTTATTTGCATTTATCTTTCTTAGGGTTTGCTGAGCTTGTTGGTTCTTTTTTAAGTTTTTTAATCTTACGTTTAATCACAAAATTGAGGGGATTTTCAGCCATTGTTTCCTCAAGTATTTTTTTTTCTTCTTTCTCCTCTACTTACGAAATTCAGATTCTACCTGTGTTAGATCTCTTAATATTCAAATGAACTCTGAAACTTTAACTTTTTTCAATGTTTTTTCTATTAGGTCAGATTAAGTTATTACTTTTCATCTATATTCAGCTTCCCTTATGGCTCAGCTGACAAAGCATCCCCCTGCAATGCAGAAGACCTGGGTTTGATCCCTGGGTTGGGAGAAGGGAAAGGCTACACACTCCAGTATTCTGGCCTGGAGAATTCCATGGACTATATAGTCCATGGGGTCGCAAAGAGTCAGACATGACCAAATGACTTTCACTTTCACTTTCTTTCATCTATATCAACTTTACTGACTGTTTTACCATCTTCAATCTTTTGTGTCCCCTATATACACCCAGTGGCGTTTTTATTTTATATATTTACTAGATAAGTAGTTTTTTTTGGATATTTAGTTTTATGCTCTAAAATTTCTGCAGTTTTTTTTTTATAGCTTCAGTTCTCTGCTAAGATTCCTCATCTGATCATTCATTTTTTTTAAAAGTCTTTGAACAAACTTATCTTTATAATAAACTATTTAGTTTTTATCTGCTAGTTTTAGAATGTGGATAATTTGGGGACCTATTTCTAATTAATGCTTTCTCTCTTTACTTCAGGTCCCATTTTCCTGTTTTCTTATATTGCAAGTAATTTTTGGTTGTATACTATGGAATTATATTATGTCTGTGGTCAACAATTATATTATGTCTTGAGGTCAACAAGACTGCCATTGCACCATGGCAGAAATGCATTCCCATGCAGAATGTTGGGGAATTCATAAGGTAATCATGGTGTTTCCCTTGAATGTTTCTTTCTCTCAAAGATCATAGTTTGCCTTGTATGTGCTGTCAGTTTTATAGCTGTTTTCAGCAAGAGGACAAGTCTAATATCAGAAGTCTAATGACATGCCCGAAAGCAGAAGCTAGCTAAAGATAATCTGAAGAGTTCATTTAGCACAAAGCAAAGATAGTGCTGTTTCAAACACTGTACCATTTATATACTGAGGAGAATTTGATAGGGATGAGATTTTTGTGGAAATATGTATGGCATGCATTCTCTTTTGTAAAACTACATTGGAAACTAATGATAAAAGTCTTCTTAAATCTAATTCTATATCTAGTTTTCATTACTATTTTGAGCAATTTGCATTACTTTCTGTCTCTTGCTCTATTCAGGAAGCAGTAAGGCTTCATTTTTCTTCAAAACACTTTGACATTATTCAAGAGGAAGGACAGTATACACACAGGATATTATGAATAATATCCACGTGAGGAATCATATTGTTAATAGGTAAAAATGTTCTCCTGTGAAGAATATTCCTCCATGTTTTCCCCTTCATATTTTGTCCAGAGCTATAAGGAAAGCTTATGACAAACCTAATTTCTGTACTCTCTGTTCACGCTGACAAACCTGCAACTTCTTGTAGACTTGGCAGCTTCTAAGAAGGAAAGGATAAAGATGCGCTGCAGGGAGCCGGGGGAGGCTCCAATTCCAAGGCGAGGTAATAAGGTTAGGAAACTTATAGATGAACAAACAGCTGAAATGGCAACACACACAGATACAGAGGAAAATAAATGTGCCCTTTGATATAAACAAAAATAAAGGTTTACTTTGAAGGGAAATAAATGGTTTTTAAGTATAACACATATTGAATGATCAACTCAAGTTAACATTATTGGCAAACTACCCGCAGTTACTCTAAGGACCAAAGTTTAGCAGTGTCAATGAGTTGACAGTTCAAAATTGTCAATGTTTTCCTACCTCATAAAAACATGTCCCTCTAAATTCAGATGATAAAGAAAGGTGAAGAAAGTTGTCCAAGGCCATTTAGTGAAGTGGGCTAGTCTCCTTTTGGCTTCATCAATATCTTTCTGGCTCCATCATCCCAGTTGGTAGAGTTCCCCTCTTCCCTGGAATCATGTAGGGTTCCTGGGCTTCTTTTATCTTCTCTGTGAGTAAAACAGGCTCATAGGAAAGGGTCTGATCAATTTGTTCCCACTATTCAACTCAATGGTTTGGTTATTTGAAATTTTTAAATTTATGGTTGGACTTCAAACTTCCTCAAACTAGAGAAATTTGAGGAAAGCAGAACTCTCCTCCCTAACATCAAATCTTAATACATAAGCCTGGCATCCACTCTTCTTACTTGTCATTCATGTTTTCACAGAATATAACCTGTTATTTGGTGCATTACTTTCCATTCCTCCTAATCTCTCTCAGATGGACAATATGTTTCCAATCTGTCTAGTTTCTCCAAGTGCTCTCAACTTTTCTAATTTTATTTAATTTCTTCCTTAAAAGCCAGCAATTTAAAGGATCAGAGCTTTAAATAGGATCAGAGCTATTTAGGCCAAATTTCTCTAGTGCCAAGGTTGAATCCTGACCTATGATAAAAATCATTTTGAAAAAACCTGGTCATTTCTTTATTCTCTGACTGGAATTTCCAAATCATTTTTCCAGTCTCCTGACCAGTCTCTCAAAAGCTTACATGCTATTTGGAATTTATCATTTGACAATGATGTACCTGAGACACTGTGAAAAATACAATATCATTTAAGGTATTGATCTTGATACCAAGTAGATGGAAATCTAAGCTTCCCTGGTGGCTCAGACGGTAAAGCGTCTGTCTGCAATGCGGGAGACCTGGGTTCAATTCCTGGGTTGAGAAGATCCCCTGGAGAAGGAAATGGCAATCCACTCCAGCACTCTTGCCTGGAAAATCCCATGGATGGAGGAGCCTGATAGGCTACAGTCCATGGGGTCGCAAAGAGTCGGACATTCTTTCCTCATTAGATTAAAATCTAATGAAGAAAGAAGAATTCACAATTGTTAAATTTCAATTTTCAAACTATATGAAGTAAATATAAAACAAAATATGATCATCCTAATAAACACTGGCTTCCCACGTGGTAAGGAACTTACCTTCCAATACAGGAGACGTAAGAGACATGGGTTCAATCCCTGGATCAGGAAGATCCCCTGGAGAAGGGCATGGCAACCCACTCCAGTATTCTTGCCTGGAGAATCTCAAGGACAGAGGAGCCTGGTGGGCTACTGTTCATGGGGTCACAAAGAGTTGGCCATGACTGAAGTGACTTAGCATGCACACAATAAACACAGCACAACTTATAAGGGAATTCAGCAAATGATATTAAACTTCCTTACTGCTGCAGTAATATGGAAGGCTTATAAGCAGTAGAAATTTCAAGCTAGATCTGCTAAACATGAATGGATTTTAAATAGATTCTCATAGTAATTCCTTAAATGTTTCTGGAAAAAGCTCCTTTGTTGCCTAATAAGAATAAAAGAAGTAGAACTGCACAGTGATACATCCTGCTAATAAAAACACTGGGATGGCTACAGCCTCCATTTACCCAATTTAAAAAGGTAGTCTAGGAACAAAAACCTTGTCTCTTATTGCCTGTAACTCTTGAAGCTGAAAACCTTCTAATGAAACACACAGCCAAATTGCACATGCTAGCACTAACCCTAAATTTTCTTCGGATCAGTTAGATGTGCAGGCTTTGAGCACACTCAGAAGCCCTTCAGCACCTCAAGGGCTTATTTTTAGGGAAGAGTGAGCATGACTTCTGGCATTATAGCTCCCCTGGATAAACTACTTATTCGTTGAGTCAAACTGGATTTCATTTCGACATTAAGTCCCTGGGCAAAGTCAAGAGAGGAAGCAAAATATACATTAACATATGCAGAAAATAGCAACGTGTCCTGCCCACGTCTTTCAGGGGTTATATTCACAGTCAACCCCTGAGATGCTCCTAATGCAAAGATTAATAAAACACTGCTGAGCAGGTTGCTTACGGAGTGGACTATACATGCTTGTTTATGGCACACACGTCACTCACCACCCCTGAATGGAGAACTCTGGAATGCAGAGCCTCTGGCTGCGTACAAACGTGGCTACAGGAGGAAGCCTGCTTATCTGGGGAATGTGCTACTGGCTGATTTATCATGAAAGGAGCCTGAAAAGAAGTGGTGGCTGCTCTTTCCCACAATCCGATAAGCTGTTACACAGAGATTAACAGTTGCATTGAATTAAGCATGTTTGTCTGTTTTTCAATGCTGATTTTTAACTTCCTGCTCTTTCAGTTTCTTGGGGCTTCATTTTTAATAATGCTAAGTGTTTTAAAATTATGCACAACCCTACAGTCTTAATCATTTCAAGTTCTGCTTTAAGGAAAAGGTAAATAAGAACATATTGACAGCGTGAATTTAAACATTACTCTAATTGATGCTTAACTAGTAACTGTCTAAGACTACATAAAGTGTTACTTAAGGACGCCCTGTCAGAGGGCTTAAAACTATTTCACATGAAATAGGTGTTAGTCAACTTGTTTTTAAGTACTGTATATCTAATATTTTAATATATATAATATGCAATGGATTGCTTTTTCAATCAAATACTTAATAACAATCACCATGTTAAAGGAAACCTAGGGCAAACTTATTATCAATATTTTCACAAATGGTGGAGATAGTTGGTAGAAAGAGAGATGAGTACTTTTCCATCACGCTCTCTATAAAAATATACAAGCATTTAAATTATTCGACACCAGGCATAATGTTCGTTTGTTTACAACTAAAGTTTCTATCTTGGGTATCCAGTTCATGGCCCAGCACACACAAAAGTAGGTGTTCAATAAATATTTGATGAGTGACTGCATCTGTGAAGCTTTGAAATAGGATAATAGGCATGTTCCTACTTCAGTATTCTCCTGACTGAAAACCAGTAAATGTAGGAATGTAGGTCAACTTGAGGCCACATCTTTCCTGGCTTTGTACAGATCTGCCTCAGTTACAACTTCCAAATTCAAAGGCAGCATTTTCTCCTGCACGGGTACAAAATACTACCTGCTGGCAGTCCTGTCATCAAAGACCGTAACAGAGGAAGAACATTTGGGATGATTAGGTAGGTAATGACATAGAACAACTGATTTCTCTAATTTCCACTTGCTATGTCACAAGTAAAATAGTAGAGTCATTTGCAAATATCATTATTGTGGATGTCTATATTCCTTCAAGAAATATTTGTTGAATATCATCTGGATGACAGACACTATGCTAGGCCCTGGGTACACAAAGGTAAATACAACACAGGCCCTACATATGAAACAGATATGAAATACTACGAGAGTCTGACACACACTACTACTTACAGCATGATGTGACGTTTCATTTGAAGCCTTCTCTGGCTAAGAGCGTTTTCTTAAAAGAATTAAGCTTTCCATAAACTATAAGGTCATCTTTACTCTGTATAGTCAAATGGCCTTCATATTCAAGAGATATCTACATTTTAAATAGGAAAACGGTAAGACTGCATTGATGACCTTCTTTTAATTAACTATTCTCTTTCACTAGGCATATAAAACAATTATTTTGTAATGCCAATTTTAGTTTCTTTATCATTAGTGATAATGATCGCAATGTCTTTTACCTTCCATGGCAGTTTTGCTTCAAAGGGAATTGCACATAAAGATCAAAGAGAGACCAGAACTGACAGGAAACAAACAAGATTCTACTACAGTATCAACCTCTTTAAAAATCATTATTATTATTAGATTTTCTGGTGCCCTATGGCAGATCTCCCAGAGAAGCTCTGGGTTAACACTGAGTGTTCCAATCACTGCCACTCTGAGTGCAGAGGTTCACACCTATTAAATAAACAAAACCAAACTCAGGTGACTTGTGTGTCTCAAGAAAACAACCCATCACTTGCCTCACATAAAAGGAATAAGAAGCATATGGAAGGCCAGGTTTTAAAGGGCAATGCCAATAGGAAAAGGAAGAAATGTCAAAGATGCTGAAATAAACACTGGACTAGTTCTTGTCTGGATGTTTTTGTTGAGTTTTGGTTCTTTTCTTCCTACCTTAAAAATCCTTAATGGTGTGCATTTCATTTATTCTAAATGAGCAAAGAAACAAATATCAATCGTAATAATAAATGCAAAATTTCTTGATCCAGCTACAGCAGGAAGACAAAGCAAGAAATAAACAATTTGACTGAGGAAGGAAGATAGGAAAAATTCTTGGCCTTTTCTGGTGCTGACCACAAGATCTTAAATGCTAAGTTGATATTTACTGAACAAACAGTGTAGAAGGGCCCTCCCAGCAAAGAGACCAACATGTGCAGGATGATGAACTGTTCCTCTGAAGTGAAGAGTTCAAATAACCGAAACATAAAAGTTGGAAGGTAGAGGAGGAATGATGCTGATGGGCATGGTGAACAATAAGACTTGAGAGCTTGCCAGATTCAAGATCATGGAGCATGAAGTCCTTCCTTCAACCTAGAGGCAAGGGGAAGTCAGTATAAATTAATAAGAGATGAGCACTCTGAACAGCAATTAAGATTATACATTAGATGGAGTATCTCCTCCAATGGGACACCCAATGGCTAACATTTACTAGTATTAATATATTTGAGAGCACACTGGTGGTGTGCCTTTTAGACAGTCTGACTGAGCCATAAGCAGCCAGGAAAGACCCCTCCTCCATAAAACCTCACAAATACACCATCATGCACAAAAGTGGGAAAGCAGACCCACATACTCAACCACACATACAGGGGCATTGCAACTGTGTGTTGTCAGGAAACTGCTGCAGGAGTCCCTGCTCTGCCGTCTCTCACCTGCCTCTGAATATAACAAGCTTACATCACCAAGGGGATGGGCAAATTGAGACAGTGTGCTGACCAGTAGTGCCAGGGAGCCACGTGTCAAAAGTACAACAGCAGGTCCATTGGTTTATGTGCACATGCAACCAGACAGCCCCACACCAGGATTTTTTAAAAAGTCCCCTGGTTAGACCCCAGCCTACTGTCGACAACATGATCCCCACCTTTGCTTGATTCATAAAAGTTGCATATGTTCAAGTTTATCATGTAAAAAGCAGCTTGATTTAGGGAACTGGCCTAAGCTCCAGTGTACTGTGCAAACCCCAGCACTCATGCTTACTATTCTCCCTGAAATGTGAGACCCATGTCAGGAGCTGCCTAACTCCAGCTAGAGAAGGCAGCCCCCAAGCATCACACTTTCTCCAAAATCCGTGTTATATCAATGCTACAGGTTATACAATAAAAAATTGTGTAAGTTTACATTTGAAGAAGGTTATCTTTTCCTAATTCACAAAAGATGCTTTGGGGGCTAGCATCAGCTCCCTAGCAATATACTGCTATTGTCCTGTTAGAGATAACAAGAGTCTGACATTACAGGTTTAAAAAAAAAAAGAGGACGTGGCTTTGGGAAGGGCTCTTTTGTGCAGGTTTCTGGCTCAGAAGCCTGGGTACAGAGAAGAACCATTCGTAGACCCTGAGGTGTCAGAGGATGTGTGGGTAGAACTGTTTATGTGTTATATTTGGTCACTAGGTCATGTCCAACTCTTTGCAACCCCATTGACTGCAGCACACCAGGCTTCCCTGTCCTTCACCATCTCCTGGAGGTTCTCAACCTCACATCCATTGAGTCAATGATGCCATCCAACCATCTCATCCAACCATCTCATCCTCTGTCACCCACTTCTCCTGCCCTCAATCTTCCCAGTATTTCCTCAGACTTTTCCATTGAGTCTGCCCTTTGCATCAAGTGGTCAAAGTATTGGAGCTTCAGCTTCAGCATCAGTCCTTCCAGTTCAGGGCCAATTTCTGACTGGTTTGATCTCCTTGCTGTCTAAGGGGCTCTCAATTGTAGTGCTAGAGAGTTGTTTAGCAGGCAGTTAGCCTAGGAGACTGTTAAGTGGTTGAAACTGAACACTAGTTGAGCTAACCCAAGAAAGGAGTATTCATTACTGGAATGGAGATGTAATCGGACATGAATCATGAGAACAGAAACCTAGGAAGCAGAAACATGTAGAAAAGAAGATTTCAATTAAGTAAAATGAGGACTACAAAGGGTTTATTGTTGAAAGACAGGGAATAAAGACTCATAGCCAGGTTGCTTCCCTGCTTCTGCTGCTACTAAGTCACTTCAGTCGTGTCCGACTCTGTGCGACCCCATAGACGCCAGCCCACCAGGCTCCCCCGTCCCTGGGATTCTCCAGGCAAGAACACTGGAGTGGGTTGCCATTTCCTTCTCCAATGCATGAAAGTGAAGTCGCTCAGTCGTGTCCAACCCTCAGCGACCCCATGGACTACAGCCTTCCAGGCTCCTCCGTCCGTGGGATTTTCCAGGCAAGAGTACTGGAGTGGGGTGCCACTGCCTTCTCCACTGAACTGAACATTAGAAAACCCAGAGTCTGAACACTACTAAGTACAGTCTGTCAGGTCACTTCCTCTCTTTAGTCCTCAGTGTCCATTTCTGGGAGGTGGGGCCACTAAGAGCTATGTCACAGCAGGGTGTTGTAAGGACTGGGTGAGAATACTTGGGAGCATTCCTGGCACACTGCTCCATATGTGTTTAGTAGATGGTAACTGGAGTCATTATCCCATCAAAGGTCTGAATGGGGACCATCAGTATAATCACTGTTGCCTTCTCTACCATTCTTGTTCATTCAATTTTTATCTCTTTAGGAATTTGGTGACAGCCTCTGTTAGTCAGCTCCTCCTTTACACGAAGGACAGAGCAAAGATCCAGTTTGGCAATGAGAGAGGAGGACTAGCGGGCAGCATTGGCGCCATCCACTGATATCTCCCAGAGGTACAGACACGGGACTCATGAAGATGTTGACAAGACTCCAAGTTCTTACATTAGCTTTGTTTTCAAAGGGATTTTTACTTTGTTTAGGGGACCATAACTTTCTTAGGAGGGAGATTAAAATAGAAGGTGACCTCGTTTTAGGGGGCCTATTTCCCATTAATGAAAAAGGCACTGGAACTGAAGAATGTGGGCGAATCAACGAAGATCGAGGGATCCAACGCCTGGAAGCCATGTTGTTTGCTATCGATGAAATTAACAAAGACAATTACCTGCTCCCAGGAGTGAAGCTGGGTGTTCACATTTTGGATACCTGCTCAAGGGATACCTACGCATTAGAGCAATCACTGGAATTTGTCAGGGCATCTCTGACTAAAGTGGATGAAGCGGAGTATATGTGTCCTGATGGATCCTATGCCATTCAAGAAAATATCCCACTTGTCATTGCAGGGGTCATTGGCGGCTCTTACAGCAGTGTTTCCATACAGGTAAGACTGACAGTGTTGTTGATAAAACACTGTATCTCTTTGGCTTTCTGTCTTTGGGGAACAAAAGGAAAATATCCTAATAGCTTCATCAATGGATGATATTAACCATGTAATTGTTCATTTCTGTAAGTCTCTGGTAATAGAGGTTTGCAGACAGAACAGTACTTGAGCAATGAAAATTGTTTAAAGATATAGCAAGTAGCTAGTGCAGCATAATGAGCTACTCCAAAATTCAGTGACTTAAAACAACAATTATTAATTACTGTAGTTTATAAGTCTGAAGACTGGCTGGAGCAAGCGGATCAAGGCTAGGTTCAGCTGCAGGTAGCTCTGCTCCAAGTTTGTCCCTTATCCTCCACCTGGAATCAGTCAGCTAACCCGGTCATGTTTGTCTGAGTGATGACAGAGGTGCAAGAGAATGCAAATTTAACTGCACAGGCCCCTTCCAAACTTCTGCATGCTTCACAGCTGTGAACATCCCACCAGCCAAAGCACCTCACAAGGCTCAGCCAGAATCAAGGAGCAGGGAAATAGGTGCCACCCACAACCCACATGCTGCTAAGTTACATCACAAAGAATGTGGTTACATCACAGAGCCATGACTTCAAGTCCTCAATACAAACAAGCACAAGAAGTTACAAAATCACTGAGCTCTATTTTTTTCCACACTAATTTTTTCCCAAGCGTTGCTTTATTCAGAGATAAATTATAAAAAATTTCTCATGGTATAAACCTGCAAATGTATGCAGAGATGCTAGATAATTACTACCAAAAAAAAATAGAGGGAACAATTTAGCACATAACTTAACTAGATAAAAAAAACTGATAATTGGTTCTCATAATTTTGTTAGGGAAAGAAGGAACATATTAGTCAAACTCTTACAGTGCTCACAGGTCACAAAATTAGAGATGGAAAAGAGCTAAGAAATCATCCAGGTCAAAATTCTCATTTTCCCATGCCCTGGAAATATTGGTTTCATGAATATTCCCATTGGTAGGTAGCACATGAACTAGAACTTAGACTGATCTTTCGTACTTTGGGGCTCTTTCAACTCTCCTATGTGATTTTTATGTTATATGAAGTTCAATATTTTTTCTGGTAAATGTAGCAGTAATACAAGTCCATAAGATATGAATCATATACTTTGCTTCCTACCAAATGACTGTCATCAAAGCTCCATACACTGAAAGAAGTCATATTACACCCATGTTGTCTGTACATGTCACCAACCACTTAAACTGGCTCTACTCACATTGGAATAATCTTATTTCCACATCAGAGACTCAAGGCCTTTAAAATTCTACACAGAGTTCTGTGCTGCTCTAAGCAGCTAGTGCAAATTTTTTTCCTTCTATAAGCACACACTCATGAGTAATTAGGATAATTGATTTTTCATAAATACCCTTTGACTTCATTAGATGGATAGAAAATACTGCACATCTCAAAGCATATCATGTTAATTTTGCCACTATTTCTACACTTGGATAACAAAAGATGGAATTTGCTATTTGAAAAGAGAAAACTAAAGTATATATTTGTCATACTTCAATAATAATTTCATCAGATAAGTGCCAAACATTTTATAAATATTTATATTGTACTCAATATTACCACTAGTAAAGAGTTACAAATATGTTTTTCTGACCTTAGTTTCTCCCAATACAGTAATAGCACTCCACAGCAGATGTGTAACTATATATTTACCCAAAGTAATTAACAAACTGTGCTAGGCAAATAAAATTTTAATCTACTTTTACTGTTTTATTACCTATAAACTCCTCAAAAGAGGTCAGATTATCTTTTAAAAATGTAGGTTATTAAAACCCTGCACTTGTTCACAAGGGGAAAAGCCACTTAATCATCAAAGGACCTGGCTTATTAGTTCACTTATCTGGTCTATATCACTATAAAATCACAAATACTGATATGGTTTTTGTCTCCACATTATATATAAGGAAACTAAAATTGTCATGTTATATTGAAAAGGATATAAATTTAGGCAGCACCAAATGGAACTTGAACTCCAGCTCCACAATTTACAAAAAGTGAGTGAGTGTTAATCGTTCGGTCACATCAGACTCTTTTCTACTGTGGACTGTAACTCACCAGGCTCCTCTGTCCATGGGATTGCCATTTCCTCCTCCAGGGGATATTCCCAACCCAGAATCAAACCTAGGTCTCCTGCAATGCAGGCAGATTTTTTATCGTCAGAGCCTTCAGGGAAGCCCCAGTCGACAAGCTTATTTATAAAATAAGGAAAATACTATCCACATGAAAAAGTTATTGAGAGGATAAATTGAGAGAAGCCATGGGAAATGCCTTACCAAAAAAAAAAACTAACAGATTCAATAAGCAGTAACTATTATGAACCTAAAATCATTGGAAAAATCGGTGGAAGAGCCACCTCTAACACTAGCTCCAAGAAGTCCCAAGAAATTGTTGCTGGTCCCTCATGTGCCTCGTCAGTCAGGTGATCTGTACGAAGCTCCCTGGGTGCATCCTGCAACATCACAGGGGTTAGAGAGACCACTCAAGTCCCAGAACTCAGCCTTGACCTCGAGGAACCTAAACTCTGGCTATGGATACAGTACTATTAGGAAATAATAGTGACTACACTTCTGAATACATTCAAGGGGCTTACATGGTAAGAAATGACCTCTGGGAAAGTTTTGAGGGTGACTGAGAGAATGAAAGCTGCACTAGAGAAAAGCTAATTGGGGCACAGTTTGAATGAAACACTGGATCTGAGGAAGTCGATCAGAAAGACATGGTAGGAGTCTGTGAGCAAGAGGACAAAGACCTTGACAGCACTAAGAGGGTGAGCCGTAAATGAAAGGAGAGAGAGGGCTTCACTGCCCCCTTCCTGGTCCCCAGGTGCTCAGGCTCTGATTAGGCCCCCACTGGTCCCCTCAGCCAAAGGAAGTGGGGAGGTGGGGCCATCTGTCTGCACTCTGATCTCCAGGCCGCCTTCCAAGGAATCCCTTGCCATAGAGCCTTGCTTTCAGCTTCATGAATGAAAAGCAGTCTTAGGGGCTCTTACATAGCTAAGAATTCAGTTACCCTTGGTAAGCCTACTATCTGTCTTTAAATAAGAATTTTTTAAAGAAATAGTCAATAGCAATCCAAAGCAATAAATTCCTGATGGGGACTTTGAGACACTCTTGCACCTATATTAATGAGAGAAGTGTTTTAGAAGAGAGGCATTTTCTGGGTGCCCCTCACCCTCACTTTTGCTCAGGATGGATTCTGATCCTCTGCCCTGGTGTCTGGTAACTGTGGTGACAGCGTGCAGCTGGTAGCCACAAAGATGCATGCCCAGTGGTCACCTCTGCCATCTATTTTCACCTGCTTTTAACTTCTTGAATAATTACTGGAAAATGTCTGAGCTTAAACTGAGCTAGGGAGAGAAAAGAGGGTTAAACTGTAGGAAAAAAAATAAAATTATATATGTATAAATATATATATATATATATATATATATATATATATATATACTAAGATAAGTCTGCCACACAATTACAAAGATTCCACTCATTTAATTGTTGCATCCAGTACCAAACCACAGCACAGAGTTTTTAGTCACAAAATCATTCCTGAGAGCCAGACTTATCAAGAATGATAAAATTTGTACATCTTCTCTTTTGTGGTTGGGTCAGTTTAGATATTATCATCTCCCCATTTGGCTGGAATAGCTTTACTCTTGGGATGGCTTCAGAAGGTACTTTTCTCTCCAGTTTCCTCTCCTCTCATTATGTTCCTATTAAAGAAAAATTCCTCTAGAAATCAGCAGAGGAGACACCCTCCACTGTCTTAGTTCATACAACAGGCAGCCTGCAGACAGCAAAAACCACGTGAAAGGAGAAATTCTTAATGATTTTCTGAGTTAATCTGTATCACCATTGACAAAAAACAGAATATTTTCTTGACACTCTTAATAAGAAGACAAACCACTCTTTGGTGGTCCATTGTCTAAAGCAACAGAATTGATTTTTTAATTTGGTAATCAATGAAAGCTAGAATCAAAATCTTTCTTTATTAGCAAATATTCACGGGGTCTATTCACCACCCCATCTGGTGAATAAGCTTCTTTTCGAAGTATTTTAGAGATTGTATTCCACTCTCCTCTATAAGCCTGCAACCCACCCTCTTGGGGAAAAACACTATTTATTCAAGTAGAAAAGCAGGTTGGTTGCCTTTAGCAAGGCAATTGTCTACATGGTACTATTCGGAAGCAGTGTTTACACTTGTGCTTTTTCAAACAGAGCTCCTAAGTTGTTCAGTCAAAACAAAAAGTCTCACGAATTGTTCCAAAATATTCCTCACTCCTTTCAGGAAATGTCTATTTCCTTCGTCTTTCTTGCCTTAGCCAGAGCAAGGTCAGCTGCAACAGAACAGTTGACCAGTTATTATTGCATCCCTGAATGTTAAAGTAGCCTCAGCAACAAATGGATATTTGGGTTAAATAGCTCATACAAAGGGCAGAATAGAGCCTTGAAAGGATCCTAACACCTCTTTTCTATGCCTGACACAGTAAAATCTTTTTTCAGAATTTTTAGCGCTAGTCACATCCCAAGAACTCCCTGACCCTGGGAGGTAGTCATTATATCGTTTACCATGACATGGATTTGGACATGTCATGCATTGCTCACATCAAGTCCCTGAGAAGAGTAGCTCAAACTAAAGCCCTTGCAAAAAGTTTCCCAGGTTTTATCTAGATAGGATATGAAGAATAGCCTATAAAGACACTAAGCAGTCTGTTCTTCCTCCTCCACCCAGTTCCACAGAGGGAGAGTGGACCAGCACTCCAGTCGACCTATATTAGGTATCGTCTTCCCTCGATGATTCATTTACCCTTTAATTCAAATGCTGTGGGGAAGAATCACACATGAATTCCTGTTATCACAGGAAAATCAGAAAAACAGCTGAAGGACTAGGTGTTACAAAAGGCCACATAGGGTTAGCTGTGACCAAGTATCAGATAGACTCCAGAATGGACAAATAATGGTTTTTTCCTGTGAATAAATAAATAAATTTAAATTAGAGCAGAGTTTCTCAACACTGTCCCTATTGGGCTGGATACTCCTGCTGTGCAAGAGCTGCCCTGTGCAGTACAGGTTGGTTAGCAGCATCACTGGCCCCCCCTCACTAGACTGCATGCCAGCAGGACCTTAAGTTGTGGTGCACCCAAATGTTTCTATACACTGTCAAAGGACAAAGTTCTCCCCCTTCCCCACGGACCAGTGCTGACGTAGAGCAGGGTGTATCTAGAGCCAGCATAAGGAAGAGTTATTAGAAACAAAATGATAGTCCTGAACGAGGAGGCTGTAAGTTCTTAGTCACCAGAGTTATTCAAACAAAAACTGACCTATATGTAATCGAGGAGACAAAGCAACATATTAGTAACTGAATTGTGTTGCATTGAAGGGCATTTCTTAATTTTATAATCATACAGTGCTAAAGCAAAATACTCTATTAAGATGAGTGATTATAATGAAAGTATCTAAAACATGAAACAAAATAAATTATAGACTCTTTTCCATTGGGGTTAATTTGAAGAAGTCTGATCAATTGTTACTTCACTTGATTATGGTAGTATTTGTGTGAGTTTGGTAAATCAAGCTTCTCAATTATGTACTAGTTACAACTAGGACACATATAATTTCACTTTCATTAGAAAATAAGCATTTATTCAGTTCAGTTCAGTTCAGTTCAGTTGCTCAGTTGTGTCCGACTCTTTGCGACCCCATGAATCGCAGCACACCAGGCCTCCCTGTCCATCACCGTCTCCCGGAGTTCACTCAGACTCACATCCATCGAATCAGTGATGCCATCCAGCCATCTCATCCTCTGTCATCCCCTTCTCCTCCTGCCCCCAGTCCCTCCCAGCATCAGAGTCTTTTCCAATGAGTCAACTCTTCGCATGAGGTGGCCAAAGTATTGGAGTTTCAGCTTCAGCATCATTCCTTCCAAAGAAATCCCAGGGCTGATCTCCTTCAGAACGGACTGGTTGGATCTCCTTGCAGTCCAAGGGACTCTCAAGAGTCTTCTCCAACACCACACTTCAAAAGCATCAATTCTTCGGTGCTCAGCTTTCTTCACAGTCCAGCTCTCACATCCATATCTTACCACTGGAAAAACCGTAGCCTTGACTAGACAGACCTTTGTTGGCAAAGTAATGTCTCTGCTTTTCAATATGCTATCTCGGTTGGTCATAACTTTCCTTCCAAGGAGTAAGCGTCTTTTAATTTTATGGCTGCAGTCACCATCTGCAGTGATTTTGGAGCCCCAGAAAATAAAGTCTGACACTGTTAAGCATATGTATTTTAGGTTCAGCAAGAACACTACTGTGTAGACTAGGTAAGGGGAAGCAGAGAGCATGCAAAATAAAATGCATAAATCTTATTACAAAACAGAAACAGGCTCATAGAAATAGAAAACAAGTTTAGAGTTACCAAAGGGGAAACAAGAGTGAGGATATACTAGGAGTTTGGGATTAACAGAGACACACTACTATACATAAAATAGATAAACAATGAGGAGCTACTATATGGCATAGGGAACTATATTAATATCTTATAACAACCCACATGGGAAAAGATTCTGAAAAAGTATCATTTTGCTGTATACCTGAAATGCTGTAAATCAACTGTACTTCAATAAAAACATTTATAAATAGTAGACGCTTTATGAGCCCTTGATGCATCTATAAGCAAATATCAAATCCATATATAAAACACGTACAAGAACTGAGAATCAGTTGACCGTGTAAGTGCTGGGAGACCAGAGAGAACGACGGAATGAGCAGAAGGGAATGGAGGTAAAGAGGGAAGAGACTCTTAGATCTGTGTGAACAGAAGGCAGATCCATGTGAACAGAAATCTTGCCTTTAAAGTGTCCCTGGAAAGCTGCTTTCTCATAGTCTAATGATGTATACTATCTGCTCCTTCTTGCCTAAAAAGGAGAACATAGTGTTTCTTCTATCTGGAATGCACTGTCCCTTAGCCATTTGGCCAAGCCAAATCCTTCTCTCTTCCAGTTCTCAGCTCAGACACTGTCCTTTTTTAAAAAAAAAATCCCTTTTATTTGTTTTTAACTTTTTGGCCATGCCACACAGCATATGGAATCTTAGTTCCCTGACCAGGAATAGAACCCATGCCTCCTACAGTGAAAATGCAGAGTCTTAACCACTGTACTGCCAGGGAAGCCTCATACCCTATCTCTTTTGAGAAATGTTTCCCAAGCTCCCACTACTTAAGCACAGACCTGCATTACTAGCTTATTAACTATAGTTATTCCTTTGCATATCTATTTTCCTACCTAACAATAAGCTACTTGAGTTTGGGAACCGCATCTTTTATCTTTGTATTGAGGGTACCTAAAACAATACCTCCACCAAGTTGAGAGTAAATGCTTTTTGAATGAATTGAAGGAATTAACAGACTGATAAACTGCTGCCTGTCCAGAAAGCTGGAAATCCCTGAATGAATCTTGGGTTGCAGATCACAACCATGACCTACTTATTCTAAGTCAGTCTGGATCATCATAAATGAAAAATAAGCATTTTTCTACAATGGAAAAATGCATATGATACAAAAGACGGATGATGTAGAAAAGTGAGCTTGTGGGACAAACTTCTTCCACACCCTCCCCACCTTCACTGTGTGCCACAAAAGATGTCTTGATTTGAGAGTAGCTCTAAGGGTTCCTTACTTTGCTGACTAATGTCCGTCTAGTCAAGGCTATGGTTTTTCCTGTGGTCATGTATGGATGTGAGAGTTGGACTGTGAAGAAAGCTGAGCACCAAAGAATTGATGTTTTTGAACTGTGGTGTTGGAGAAGACTCTTGAGAGTCCCTTGGACTGCTAGGAGATCCAACCAGTCCATTCTGAAGGAGATCAGCCCTGGGATTTCTTTGGAAGGAATGATGCTGAAGCTGAAACTCCAATACTTTGGCCACCTCATGCGAAGAGCTGACTCATTGGAAAAGACTCTGATGCTGGGAGGGATTGGGGGCAGGAAGAGAAGGGGACGACAGAGGATGAGACGGCTGGATGGCATCACTGACTCGACGGATGTGAGTCTGAGTGAACTCCGGGAGATGGTGATGGACAGGGAGGCCTGGCGTGCTGCGATTCATGGGTTCGCAAAGAGTCGGACACGACTGAGTGACTGAACTGAACTGAACTGAACTAAGGGTTCCACTCCATTTGTCCTTAGACTGACTATTCCCGGAGACTACTATCCAACACTCAACATAGGTGGGCACCCAGGGCCATTCCAGATTAGGTCAGTGCCCCATACTTACTCTAATCAAGCTGTCTTCAGTCTTTCCACATAAAGAATACAGTGTTGACTATGCCAGATTCTGTGCTAGGAGCCAAGACGAAAAAGAAAGAAACATCATCCTATCCTTAAGACAAGTAGAGGGATAGCATTAGAAATCCATTCACCAATCCAACTTTAGTGTCTCTATCACTAGAAAAGTAAAAATGATAGTTGCATTCAATGAGCTTAAAATTGCAAACACAACAATCACAGCACAGATACAGCTATACATTTTTAGCATGCCTTCCTAAAAATTTGAGCTCAGTGATTAAAACTCTGGGTGCAGATTAGCTAGAATTTATTTAATCCTTGCCTCTTTCCTCATTTCTAAGACTGAGATATTAATAGTACTTCTTTTACTGGGTTATTGCATGAATTAAATGAGAAAATACATGAAAACCAGGTTTAAAAAAATAGAGTCTCACACATAATGAGAATTAAACATTTTAGATTTTAGTATATATTTTATGTTGACTTTAAAAAAAACAAACTTTCAACATCTCCAGTGCAAGAGGAATCGTTCCAAAAGGAATTGGGGTTCATGAGGGTCAAGTACCAAGTTTAAGTTTCTACCACTTTACAAGTAGTGGAATCAACATTAAAATCTAGATAGCTGGCCTCCCACACTGCTATCCTGATCGCCCCCTCTCACAGCCTGAGCGTCAGAAAAACTCAAGAATTATCTCAGATAGAATCTGTTTATTTATTTCCTTCCCAGGCTTTTCATGCTAAAGCAATCTCACAAATCCCACCCCACGCTCCCCACCCCCCCATCAAAACAGGGCTGTGTTATTTAAGGACTTTATCACAGGGAGGGAGGCAACAGCAAGGGCAATTCAAAAATGCTTTTGTTAACATTGTTTCACTGTAGAAACTTCTCGCCAGAGGTAATTATCTAAGACGCACTATTTCTTTTCCTTTGCTTTGGAGTTAATTTATTCCTTAATTAATTCTCCTTCTGTCATGTGTCTATTTGGAAACTACTCATGAAAAACAAGAGGTTACCATCAGGACCACTGGCCACAGGGCAGTAGAATGGCCCGTGACTGAGAACCAGCTTCTGTGGTGTTCACACGTCTAGGATGGAGGTCATGAAGTGAAAATCAAGGGGTACGGGCATTCCTGAAAGATCAGTGAGTGTTTCATAATATAGTACAATTATAGATTAATAGGTCAGCTCCTCAATGTAGGACTGTTGCAACTTTCAGTTAAAATGAAGTTGTGATTTTGCTTTACCAACACAAAGTTCTCTTTCCAAATCACTATTAAATATGTGCCTTTTTAATAGCTCAATATATACAAGGCCCAGGATTTCAATATGGAAAGAGCCAATATATAACAGTTTATAATACTGAAAGTCTATTGATTTAATGCAGAATAGAAGCACTTTTACAGTTCTCTGAAAAACGCAGTTGAAAACTTATAGTATTTTCGCAATAGTGGACTCTGAAAATTCAAGAATAATGTTCCAAAAACACCTGCAGTTAAACTCTAAGCAAACACTGCTACTCCAGGCCGCAGTGGGACTTGGAACACTAAAATTGTGGTGTCGCTATTTTTGACATCACCACCTGGTATATTATGGAAATCCCTCTGTTACTAGTGACAAAGTCTTGATTCCTGCCAGCTCCTTGATTTTACATTCCCATAGAGGGAACTGTAAAACACAAGAAAATACAATAGGGATAACATCTTCAAAAATTATATTCCAAATATAGACCAGGTTTACTTGCCAAGTGGTCAGAATGGCAAAGCATATTGAGACATTTGCCGCCACTTATTAGGTCAAATTGGCAGGGCGTGCATCCCAGGGACTAGCAGGTCCCCACCAGGCACTGTGTCTCCACTTTGGGTAGCTGCCATTAGGTTCACAATGAGGCCTCAGAGAATACAAACCAGGCAATTAAGCTCTCCCAGTGTGGAAAACAGATGTGATGGAACACACAACCTATAATTTGTTCAGGATTTTTCTCCAAAAAGTAACTTGCCATCAAAGTAAAAAGGACATATGTGCATTAAGCATATATTACCTATATTGACACAGTAGTTTTAAGGAATATCATTTATACAAGATTTAAGAAATGTGACAATAAATGTAGGCTGGTGTCATCCAGTAAACTTCAACTGCTGTCAGAGTTCACTTAACTGAAGCTCTGTGTTTATTTCTACCTGGATGAAATGGCTTATGCCCTTTTTCTGAGATGCTTCCAGGAATTTAAAAGTTCTTTAGCCTTTTTACAGTCTCCAGTGATGAACATTATTTATGACCTGCTTCTTTTCAAGAAGATTTCAATGTGACCCGTAATGACACAAACAGGAAAACAAATTAAGACATGAGTACTTAAGTAATTACTACCAACCGAATAGATGGTTTTAATGAACTCAGGTTTTATTTTTTCACCTCCAGTCTTGACCTTTGTACTATTAACTTATTAACTGCTATTAGGATTACAAGGTCCCTGGCATTCAAAACCTCACAGCCTGAGTCAGAATGAGTATGTTGTCCATCTGAGTACCCTTCCCTGACTTTTTCTTTTCAAGTTGGATGTCATCCACTGTGGCCTGCTTAGAACATAACTTTTGTCATGTCATTCCTTTATTTAAACTTCGTAATGTCTTTTTATCTCTTAAAGAAGAAAAATCAAAATCTTTATCATAGCATGTGAAATACTTAGCAGTCCAGCCACAATCTTTTTATTCTTCCTCATCCTACTAATCCCTCGAGGGCACTGGGTACCCTGATAACACTGAATAATTTGCTACTCATAAAGCAGATGTGAATTTGCCCATCTCTGCCTTTGTGCTCATCTTTCTGCCTGAAAACTTCCTTTCCCTTCCTCTGCTTGGTAAACGTTCACTTGGTCTTCAAGCTCAAGTCTAAGTGTTACCTCTACGTGGGAACCCACCATGACTCACTTGAACCTGCTCCTCCACCTGTGTTTTTGTATATGTACATGTATCTCAAAATTTTATCCTTAGTATGTGTCTTTGTCTCCCACAAGACTACACCTTCCTAGAAGACAGTGGGGGTACATTACTCATCTTAGGACAATATAAATTTGAGAATAGTGTCTTGTAACATCAAAGTCGATTGAAGTTTGCTGAATGAATGACCGCTGGATCAGCCATTCCCACCACCTCTTTCATGTTTTGAACATTTACTAAGTGTCAGCTGGTGAGTTAAGTGCTTCACAAGTATTATCACTTCATCCTTAAATAACTTCACAAGCCAGAGACTACTTATTCCCTTTTTACAAAAGAGGAGACTGAAGCTTAAGGAATTAAAATAACTTAAATAAACCAATAACTTAAAAAACTAAATTCAAGCAGCTAGTGAGAGAATGGGCTGCTATTCCACTGCTGGCCTATTTGATGCCAATCCTATGCACTGAATGGTTACCCTACTTGCTTATATACCTGACAGTTCTGTCGAAGTGATGAACATTTAACAGGAAACCCATGAATAGCATAGTTTTATTTACTACAAATAATATGGTATATAACCCTCTGTCCTAAACTATTGCAAAGGATCTCAGAAATAAATAAAAATCATTTTTAAAAAATTAAGCTACAGTCCTTAGCTCTTCCTACACATCCTCAACAGTTTCAGACTTCAGTTAATAGTAAAAAAGGATAGGAGTGTCTTTTTTAATCAATAGGACTAAATTTATCATATTATGTTATACAAGTGACTTCAGGGGCCACAGAAAAATATGGATTTGTCCAACTTGTGGCTTTGTTAAATCCTCAAGAAGCACTGTAAAAAAATCAATATCCAAGGCACAGAAGGATGTGTTTTTAACAGGTCTTTTGCTGTCAAGTCATCCTTGAAGTCTTTTTGCAGGTGTTACTGGCAAACACTAACACACACTGGACCAGATATGCCGTAGACTTTCTGACCTTATTGTTATGGACTGCAACTCAGGCTCACTCAATCCCATGATTTCTCTTAAAAATTATTTCACAAGGGGAAAAGGAGTAAAGAGCAGATACAGGCTGATACAGTAGGCAAAATGTCATCTTATTCCCATTCTAAATATCTGTTAAGTCTAGTTGGAAACAATGTCATTCCTGAGACAGTGCCTTGTTAGAAAGGGAGCAAGACAGACCCTTGTCAAATATGGGTTTTCACGATGAGAAACCTGACATGTCTGATGATGCCAGTCTCCCAGGAAAATGTGATTCAAGGGACCCTACATGGTCTACATAGCACTTCAGCCTCAGTGATAAGGGATGAGAATGTCAAAATGGCTAACCTTGCTATTCATAAATTACTTAGTCACAAAGGAAGGAAATGAAAATGTCTGACAATATGGGTTACAAACATTTCAGGAGAGAGAGAGATAGCAATTAGGGTTACTATACGCCATTTATGAAGGTTTCTACCATGATTAGAGAGTCCTTTTCTGGAACATCCCTACAAAATCATAAGGACTTTATCATACCATTAATGGGAATGGCAGTACAAATCTTGGACTAGAGTGTTTTTTGTGCTCACGGCACATAGGAATCAGTGACTTTTGCAGATTAAACTGAGAAAATTGGCATTGGCTATGCTCTGTTATACGACTTCCTAAATCCAGATTAATCTCTGACCCTCAAACATGGGCTCCAGTCAACTCATTTCATGCAAAACATTCCCAGATGTGCTGCAGGTAGTGTGGTCCAAAACAAACAAACAAACAACAGCAAAAAACAATGACTAATCCTTTCTGCAATAACAATATGATTGGCATCCTTTATGAGCAGATAACTCATGTGATGGGAACAGCTTGAATCCCTCAGGCAGTTTCTCAACTACACACCACCTCCAGTTTCATTTTAAAATCCAAGCCAATCTGAGGTTTCTGTATAGCTAATAGTACAGCTTGATCATTCTCAATAGGAGGGTCACAGTGGTTCCATCCCATAACAACTTTGAGAACTGGCTTTATGTAATAACACGGGTTATAAGGTAGCAGATGGCTTAAAGTACAGTAGTCTGGTGGGCTTGTATATAATCATTTAATTAGAAGAATGAAACAAAGCATTCAGCACTGCATGTGTGATAAAACAATTAAAGGTGTAGCTTATTCTTAGAAAACAGCCCCAAAGTGATATGGAAACAACACCAAATGCAAAGGCAAACCCTTGGAGGTTATTATCAAGTCTCCTCATTCCCAGGTTAGCACCAGTGGCTTATTTTTCAAAAGCATACAGTTCGGCTTTGTAGATAGCACTTTTCTTGGGAAGTAATAATTTGATGCCTCTTTACCGTCTGGAATTCTTATAGCTAAGCACAGGTCCCCGTAAAAACCAGCTATTGTTGTCCCCATCAGCACAGCCTCAGAAGATAATAACCACAAAATTTCTGAGAAAAACCCTCATCGTGGACAATCACTTTAGTAGGACACTTGCTTCTACTAGACTCTAGACCTACGTCTGCCTTTTTGTCTTCTGTTGAATAAAATGTCTGGCATTGTATCACCGCAGAAGGCATGAAGCTCATATTTAAAATGGGAATGTCATACCCCTTATATGCGGACTTTGAAAGGAAAAGATACAAGTGGACTTACTTATAAAACAGAAAGAGACAGACTTAAAAAAATGAAATTGTGGTTGCCGGGGGGAAGGGATAGCTAGAAAGTCTGGGATGGACATGTACACACTGCTATATTTAAAATGGATAACCAACAAGAACCTATGTATAGCATATGGAACTCTGCTCAATGTTACGTGCCAAGCTGGATGGAAGCAGGATTTGGGGAAGAATGGATACATGTATTATGTGTGGCTGAGTCCCTTCACTGTTTACCCGAAACTATGACAACACTGGTAATCAGCCATATCCCAATATAAAATAAAAGTTAAAAGTTTGGGGGAAAAGAACATATATCTCAGCGAAACTATAAAATAAAATGGGTATGTCATGGATGTCCTGAATGGGAAGAGTGACTACAGGATGTGGAGGCTCATGGTGACTGACATTTCTAATTCATATTCCCTTTTTTCACAACCTCAAAGAATAGACTACCCCAGCTCTTTCCCAAAGCTTACACTCTTTTATCCCTATGATCAGAGCATCATTGAAATAAAGCATGACACCTAGAGTTCTAAAGACTTCCCATAACTTGCTAAAAAAAAATGCCAGGAGAAATAAAACTCCCAGATAAATTGGTCTTTAACTCAAAATTCTCAACAGCCAATGAGGATAGTTTGGCTGGCTTCAGGAGCCTGACTCCATAGTCAGCTAACTGATTACTGGAAAAACATTCCCAAGAAAGAATAAGAACAGAGCAACTGATGTGAGTAATGAGGGTTTGGCTGCTTACGTATCTGTACACAATGCATTAGTCTGCAGAAAAATCTTACCTTATGAGCAGATTTTAGTATGGGTTCATTTGATGAACACTTCCCTTAGGTATATGTTTATCTGATTCCTCCTTTAGGTTTATATGGTTTGAAAACTAAGGCTCCATGATAAGGCCCTTAGTTTGTTTTCCTTAAGATAAAAAGGCACCTTTGTAGCCCAAGGAAATTGGTGCAATAACCAGATCCAGTTGGCATTATACTGATTTCCTTTTGTATACTCCTAATTAGTTACACAGAGGGAATTTGGAGAAATTTTGGTTTTAGCAGTATGAAAACCTTTGCTTCAGCTACCTTAAGGTCTAAGCCAATTGTCTATGTATCATCTCACTTTGGTGAAAACTTGACAATGATTAGCGAAGGATGTACAATGCACAGAATATTGTTTATAGATAGTGTTTGACAGGAGCTTTACATTGCTTACTGGGGTAGTTAGTCTGTGGGGGGTTCCCACAGAAACATATGGTTGCAATTAGAAAAGGTCACATGGAAGTGCAGCAAACTATCCACTCATTCATCAGCTCATTTATTTAACAAATAATATGTCGCGCCAGCTCCCCAGGGAGCACTAGTGGTAAAGAACCTGCCTGCCAATACAGGAGAGACATAAGAGATGTGGGTTTGATCCCTGGGTCACAAAGATCCTCTGGATGAGGGCATGGCAACCCACTCCAGTATTCTTGCCTGGAAAATCCCCTGGACAGAGGAGCCTGGCGGGCTACAGTTCGTAGGGTCACAAAGAGTCACACATGACTGAAGCGACTTAGCACACACACACGCATGCATGGCACACCTCTTTTACTCCACAAGGCATCGAAGGAACAGAAATTAACAATGCACATTCCCTGGCCTTCAGAGTTTTCACTCCAGAAGAGGAATTAGTGAATGATCTAGAAGTCACCATACATTTTGATTAGTGCCATGAGGGAAATACCTAAAGGAGTGACAGTCTCAGAAGATGGGTGCACAACTCAGCCTGAAGTACCTTCTCAGAGAAGGGGCCCTTGAATGGATTCACTGAGCAGACAAGTGGTAAAAGTCATTTTAAGCACAGGAAACGACATAGGCAAAGGCACACAGATTTGAGGACACAGTATATGGGAGAAACTAGATAGTTCATTGGGAGACAGAAATAATAGGGAAATAGTAGCAGACATTCAACATTATATGCCATCGGTTGTTGGACAACTATTGCCGGTAACGGCCATCCTGGGGCTTCCCTGATGGCTCAGCAGGTAAAGAATCCGCCTGCAATATAGGAGACACAGGAGACACGGATTCAATCCCTGGGTTGGAAAGGGCATGGCAACCCACTTTAGTATTCTTGCCTGGAGAATCCCATGGACAGAGGATCCTGGAGGGCTACAGTCCATGGGGTAGCAAAAAGTTGGATGTGACTGAGCGACTAACATTTTCACTTTCACTCTCACTAAAACTGCAAAAATGAAACAAAGGCAGAACTGCTAATTCAAACCGTCACATCTGCTGGAAAACATAACAGTAGCTGGTCAAGCCCAGCATCTTTAGCATTTCTCAAATCCAAAAAAAAAAAAAAAAAAGTCCATACATTTGTGACTTGAGAGGTTGCATTGAAAACATTGCACTGCCTGCTGCTGCTAAGTCACTTCAGTCGTGTCCGACTCTGTGCGACCCCATAGACGCCAGCCCACCAGGCTCTGCCGTCCCTGGGATTCTCCAGGCAAGAACACTGGAGTGGGTTGCCATTGCCTTCTCCAATGCATGAAAACGAAAAGTAAAAGTGAGGTCGCTCAGTGGCATCCGACTCTTCACAACCCCATGGACTGTAGCCTACCAGGCTTTTCCATCCATGGGATTTTCCAGGCAAGAGTACTGGAGTGGAATGCCATCACCTTCTCTAATTGCACTGCCTAGTCCAGGATAAATTCAAACCACCCAGAAAGTGGATACCCCTCAGGTGTTTGAACACTGAACATAAAACTATAGTACACTATATGCAGAAAGGCCTTCTAGGAAACCTGGATACAGTCTTTCAGGCCTTAGGAAACAGTGGGTTCTGCCATAAAGTCATGGTGTTTCCTACATAAATCATAAAGCCAAACTTGGTAATGATATGTATAACTTGAAGCTTTCAAACTCCCAGCTGAAATGACCCCTGGTTTCTTAGTCCACTGTTTTTACCTCTGTAGATGGTCAGGCAGTAAATAAACATCTACAGAGTTATCTCAAAGTACAGAACTGACAAATGAAAAAGTATATTTTTAATAATAGGGAATGACTACTCATGGTCCTCCAGCCAAGGAAACAGTGCCTTAAGAAATGAAAAAGGATGGACATATTATAACTTGAAATATATCATTGCTATACTGTAATGAGTGGAGAAGGAAATGGCAACCCACTCCAGTACTCTTGCCTGGAGAATCCCATGGAGGGAGGAGCCTGGAAGGCTACAGTCCCTGGGGTCGCAAAGAGTCGGACACGACTGAGCGACTTCACTCACTCACTCACTCATGCTGTAATTTGCAGCATTCAACTTGGCATCTATACCCTCATTTTCCCCTAGTTTTCTTATTTTTTCTTCACTTATATGTAATTTTAACTTAAATTCAGAAATATACATCTCTTCCTATGTAATATCACCTAATTGCCAGAAAAGAAGGCTAGTCCTTTGGAAAAATCAAAAAACTGGGCTCCACTCAGCTTTTTTGCTTATTGGTTATATAAATTTTAGAAAGTCACTTCACTCTGTGAGCTTCAGTTTCCTCACCTATAAAGCAAAAAGCTTAGATTAGCTTCACAGCTCCTTCTAGCTCAAAAACGTAATGATCTCATAGCTTATGTTTTTTTCCAAAGTCACTGATAAAAATGTAATCTTCCTTGACCACCTCATATAGAAATTCTTCCAAGCTATTCTATTTTAGTATATTTACATTTTTATCCAATTCCTATCACTTTCCCCTTTTCATGAGAATCCAGGTAATGTCACGTCAATACCTTGTTGAAGTCAGAGTTCATGGCAACAACTCCTCCCTAAATGGTCCAACTAATGTTGGAAGATTCTACTGAAATTCATTCTCAGTGAATCCATGCTGATTTCTAGCAACTTTTTTGTTCATTTCTAAATGCCTGCAAGCTCTCTATAGGGAACTCTGAGAAAAAAAATTACCAAAATATATCATGATTATTGATTTATATTTATTCCTGATTTTTCTCTTACTCCTCCTTTTTTATCCTTTGACAGTCCTCCCATTATTAATTTCTCAGAAATTATTAATAGTAATTACCTGATTTAATCTGTGATTTCTTCCAGAATTCAGAACTGGAGGCAAACTTAATTGATTATGGACCCTTCTTGTGGTCTTCTCCCTGGCTTGGGTGTGTGAGAACTTTTTCATATATTTGCATCACAATCTCCAGATTAGGAAACATTCTCATGAAGGCACATAAGGAGGCATAAAGGACTGGGCAGTGTCTTGCTTTCACTCATTTAGAACCAACTCTCCCAACCAGTGATTTGCTCTCTTTTTACCACTGCTGCTGCTGCTGCTGCTAGGTCACTTCAGTTGTGTCTGATTCTGTGCGACCCCATAGACAGCAGCCCACTAGGCTCCCCCGTCCCTGGGATTCTCCAGGCAAGAATACTGGGGTGGGTTGCCATTTCCTTCTCCAATGCATGAAAGTGAAAAGTGAAAGTGAAGTTGCTCAGTAGTGCCGAACTCTTAGCGATCCCATGGACTGCAGCCCACCAGGCTCCTCCGTCCATGGGATTTTCCAGGCAAGAATACTGGAGTGGGGTGCCATTGCCTTCTTACCACAACTTCTCCTAAAATATAATTGAAAAACAGTCATAGCAACAATCAACAGCACTCCATTTTCACATTCTGTGCTTTATTCTTCCTAGCTCTCACAGGCTCATGCCCATCTTGTATATTGTCCAAGGCCTGCCCAAGGACCTAACACACCTACAGGTTTCATCCCTCTCTTTAGTTCTTTCAACACGCACATGGCCCAATGCAGCCTAGCCATCCTGTGGCTTCTTTGGAGATCTTGACTTGTCTGTCCTATTGAGACTATTCCATATTATTTGAATTATTTTTTTAAGTTTTCCTACTGCTCTTAAGCTATATACCTTTTTATTAGAGTTTCTAACCGTGAAAAGTATCTCTCTACTTTTAAAGTGGTTTCCCCTAAAGGATATAACTAGATCTTTTTGCCCTTCCTCCACTCCTACTAATACTATAACTGGGTAACTTTCTTCCAAAAGTCCATATTATTTCTCCATCCTAAAATGATTCTTGTATGTTTAAAATGATGTCCAATGTAGATGTCGTCTTACACCTTCGTGTTTTCACAGAGGAAACCACATGGCCAGTAAAGCAAATCAAGAATGTTTCAGACGGCCGGTTTTATGTTAAAAAGAAAGCTCCTAGTAGGAATTAAACCACACTATTGCTTCTGTTCCTCCCTCCTGTTCTTCCTACCTGGGTGCCCTTCTGTGCTTCAGACCTCAGATTCACAGTCACACAGGAGACAGCAGACTCAAGGTTATGAGAGGGCAGCTGTGGTCCTTCAGGTCAAAAGACCTGCCTCTAAATTGTGATTTTGCCTCTACTTTCTAATCCTATGATCACAAACAAATTTCTTCATCTCAGTTTCTGCACTCTTACAATGGAGAAAACAATATTCATCATAAAAGGCAGTTGTGAATATCAAAGGAGAAAATACCCATATAAATACCCAATACATTAGTCACTGGATTTACAACAGAATAAATAATTTTGAAAATGCACAAATCAAACTAAGAACTTTATTCTTCTCTAGAAGTCAGGCTGGAGAGGGTGAGAGAGGGAAAGAAAATGAGATTTATAATCTGCTTATTTCTGTGGTGTTTAATTTTTATATTAAGCATTTTTACTCACGTAATCTAAGGAAACTAGTATTAAAATGAATGGTTCACCATGACAAAAGGACTTTAACGCTTTGTTCTATCATTCATTTGCATTACATGTGTTTCAAAAATGTAAATGTAACTCTGAACATCATGCTCTGACTATATGATTGCTCCATGCTATTTAAGAGGTAATACAATTGAGATTATACTTTATTAGAGTTCCATTCTCATGTTTAGCTCACTATATGTGCCTCCTTTTTCTAAAGTAGGCTGTAGTCTCCTCATTAAAACACTCATACACAAGCTATTGTATCATTGAAGTAGAATTGATTTACAAAGTTGTGTTAGCTTCAGGTGTACAACAAAGTGATTCAGATATATAGATAGATAGAGATACATATTTATTTATCCATATATATTCCTTCAGATTCTTTTCCATTATAGTTTATTACAAGATATTGAATACAGTTCCTTGTGCTATAGTGTAGATCCTTATTGTTTATTTTGTACATAATCATTTATATATCAGATAACTACTCATAAAATGATAGCAATCGCTGCAGTTGAATTCTAACCCACTACCTACCCAAACCTGCTACAATCGTGCCCCTTCCTACCCAGAGAATCTTCTCCACATCGCTATCATTCTATGCCCAGTTCACTCTCTTGTATGTCTGCCTTGTTTGTAAATTGTTCTCAGATATCCTGGAGAGGTAGACATGGAGCCACAGGATCCTATTCATCAAAAGACAAGAACTTTTTCTTTACTCATATCCCTCCAGGAGAAGGAAGTTTCAACAGTTTAGGATTCTTTCGCTGTGGTTCCTAGCTGCCAGAAGTGATGTCTATGGGCATTTTTCAGGTCCTTTCATTCTCTGCCTCCCTGAAGGGTTCAGATCCTGATGAATAGAACTTGAAGATTAGAAAACTGTAGCATCCAGAAGAGATGGTCTCTCCAATGTCATCCAAAGTCTCCATAATCAAGCCAAGTCCGTGCACAGGCAGGGGTCTCATCACAGTCTGCCATCCGAAAGAAGCCAGGTACTCAGTACAGAAGTGATGACAGTACTGGCTCAGTGCCATCACAATCAGGCTGAGTAAACAACCAGCACTCCCATGTTCAAATGAATCAGGAGAGGCCATTTTGTTCAGGGTCTCTAGCCCCGAGAAAAAATAAAAGACATACTAGCCTTCATCCACCCACTTACCCATTCACTCACCTCCATTCTCCAAAATTCACTCACATCCTAGTATATATACGTATATTAAAAGTCAAGATGCAAAAAAGATCTGGATCCTAAATTTGCATTATACTGCATGCTAAGTGCCAGATTTTCTTACTGTTCTATTCGTAGTTACATGAGAGGTACCATGATTTGCAAAGATATAGAAAACATTTTTAATAGCTCTGGGCTATGTCGTGTTGGTTTTAATAGCAGGCCAGACCTCTGAGAACATGCTGTGTGGCTGTGTATGAATACGGCTGTTGGTTTCCACTGCCAGATGAAATGATGATTAATCAGGACTCAGCTGTCAGTTGTTTGATGTTACTTGTGCTCTTTGCTAACAGCTGCCTACTTCAAGCTGTGCTTCCTACACGTCAAACATAAACCTGAAACTGCAACTTTCAGAAGGGAAAATTCAAAGTTCTCATAGAGTATGTTGGAACAGTCAACATCATTTCCAATTAAAGTCTACTTAGTATATTATGTAACTAAAATCACTGTAAACATAGAAATGTTCAGAATATGTGAGGTAGCTAGGAAAAACAAAAACTTATTAGATTTACATACAATCCGCATATATTTTAAAATGTATAAACTTCACAAATACTCTATGCATAAAATGTTCCTTGATATGCTACTGTCACTCTCCTTTATTATTCTGTAATAAATAAGAACTGAAATATTATTCCAAGGTAAATTATAAGAAATTTACATTCTTTATTCAGAATAAACTTTAAACATTTTAAAGTAAATAGTTCTTTATCAACAAGGTCCTCAACACTCCCTAATTTGCTTTTTAATCAAAAATATCACAAAAATAGCATTTGTATGTTTGGGCTATGTATAATCCAAGCAGAAACAAAATGTTAAAAAGGTAAAGAAAATGTTGGTCAAGCTCTTTAAGGTTACAAAGGCATATGCCTAAACTTGGAGTGGACCAAAAAGAATGGACTTTTTTTTTTTTTTTTTTTTTGGCTTAACCTAGATAATAAGTGTCTAATTTGGACTGTCCATGTGGCATACAGTTCCCAAATTAAATTCTTTCAGAGACTGCCTTTTTTAGCAAAAGAGGGGGAGGTGAGAATTAGACAACACCCAGGCTCTTTCTATACAACCACAGCCAAGTTTGTCTAAAAACCGAATTTGGCTAATTCACTGTAGTTCATTGTTAGACTCAGTTATAAGAGGGTTCCAGAAACTTAAAGCAGCGCCCACTCACACCTGAACAGAACTGAGTCTGGTCCAGGATGTAGTATAAAGTCTAGGAGAGAAAGAAACATGCCCTTCTCATTTCTCTTTGTCTTTTCCCAACACTTGAATTACCTGCTTGGAACCTGTTTCCTAATTCCCCAAACACAGTGTCCAGGAAAGCAGCTGGCAAAGCGTCCAGGACAGCTTAGCGATCTGGAGCAGCAAAGGAAGCGGGGTAAAGGCCCAGTATGTTTCATCTTTCCTGTGCAGTCAGTTACCTCCAGATTTCTAAAAAAATGGTACCTGCCTTGTCTCCCTCCCGCCCCCAGGTGGCAAACCTGCTGAGGCTCTTCCAGATCCCACAGATAAGCTACGCATCCACCAGCGCCAAACTCAGCGACAAATCGCGCTACGATTACTTTGCCAGGACCGTGCCCCCCGATTTCTACCAGGCCAAAGCCATGGCCGAGATCTTGCGTTTCTTCAACTGGACCTACGTGTCCACCGTGGCCTCGGAGGGCGACTATGGGGAGACGGGGATCGAGGCCTTCGAGCAGGAAGCTCGCCAGCGCAACATCTGCATCGCCACTGCGGAAAAGGTGGGCCGCTCCAACATCCGCAAATCCTACGACAGCGTGATCCGCGAGCTGCTGCAGAAGCCCAACGCGCGCGTCGTGGTCCTCTTCATGCGCAGCGACGACTCCCGGGAGCTCATCGCCGCTGCCAGCCGCGCCAACGCCTCTTTCACCTGGGTGGCCAGCGACGGCTGGGGTGCGCAGGAGAGCATCATCAAGGGCAGCGAGCACGTGGCCTATGGCGCCATCACCCTGGAGCTGGCCTCGCAGCCCATCCGCCAGTTCGATCGCTACTTCCAGAGCCTCAACCCCTACAACAACCACCGCAACCCCTGGTTCCGGGACTTCTGGGAGCAGAAGTTCCAGTGTAGCCTCCAGAACAAGCACAACCACCGGCGCCCTTGCGACAAGCACCTGGCCATCGACAGTAGCAACTATGAGCAGGAATCCAAGATTATGTTCGTGGTGAATGCGGTGTACGCTATGGCCCATGCCCTGCACAAAATGCAGCGCACACTTTGCCCCAACACCACCAAGCTCTGCGACGCCATGAAGATCCTAGACGGGAAGAAGCTGTACAAGGATTACTTGCTGAAAATCAACTTCACAGGTAAGCAAGAAGCCTTTAATCAATCTTCTTCTATGATGCAAATAGTGGAATCAAATACCTCTGCCCCAGCTCAGAAATCTTTGTTTCAGAGCCACCCTAGCAATTTGAACTGAAATATTCCAAGATGCAATATGATGGGATTTTGATGTCAGTTACTTATTTTCTAGTGAATATCTTGGCTGGTACACCACATGAGATTGAAGACCCCCTAGGCTGGACTGACCTGCGGTAGCTGCCTAGATGCAGGCTATGCCACATTTGCTCTCTTTCTTGTGATTAGCTGTGGGCTTTGACACCTGCACAATAAGCATTTAATCTTCTTTAGCAGAACTGACAACTCTCTAAGGAACATGAACTTCCAAGCTTTCCTTCTGGGTGATTTGAGCAAAAGAGTCTCATAACTTTCACAGTGGGGGTGAGAAAAAAAAAAGTCACTCTTTTTCCAGAGCCTAATTAGGGAAGGAGAGAGAAAGACACTCTGCGCATGGTGATTCCTTTCATTCGAATTTATATCTTCTGCTGTACAGCAGCATTTCCATGTCAGTATTAAGAGTTGTGGATTTTTCTCAGATTATGTTATGAAATGAAACTGTTTTCCTGGGAGCTTGACTTTAAGCAAACTGAAGACTGATGGAAGTCATTCTGATATAGAAGTGAACATCCAGAGGTGTGTTCAGAGTGGCTTTTGCTGCTCTCTTTGTTTATAAATATGGTCTATACATTTCTCAATATAGCACTGTGTTTTAATGTACTACTAATATATAAAAAAACACAACATCTTTAGAATTGCATGCTCTTCTACAGTGCATGTGATATCATTGCATTAAGGTACCAGTTCCGGGGAATTTAGCTTAAACCTAAATCATAAAATGGTAAGTAATATTACTGAGTACAAAAGATTTTGATGCCAAAAATATTACAGTGATAGAACACTTTCATTTGTCCAAGTTGCTAATCATCTCCCATGCCACTAAGGCGTCATTCTAGTCTGCAGAGTCTGTTTCAATTGATTTATCATCCAAGACATGAAAGTTTTTATGTTCAAATCATATTATCAGTGAAGCAAGTAGCAATTCTCACTTCTCCCTCATAGATAATCACTCAGAAGTCAAATGGACTGAAAAATAATCAATGGTAGTACTGAAAGAAGACCCCATGACAACTGGCTTCTAGTCCAGAACTTTCACCCCTACTCTAGCCTAGAAAATAAAAACCAAAATTATCAGCCTGCATTTTTGCACATCCTTTCTGCGTTCTATACAGAGAGCCAAAAGTAGCTGAAATTAATTATGTCAGCATTCGCTCCTATTCATCTGATGGATACCATCTCTTACCATTAGAACAGGCACTGAAAATGGTAAAGATAAAGCCTTTCCTGTGCCCTGTATTCCCACAGGTGTATTCCATATAAGAGCGTGTGTGTGTGTGTGTGTGTGTGATATATACATGTATACATGTCCAGGATTTATCTCAAAATCCCAGATCAGTTCACACTGATGACTCCAGAATATAAGAATGGACCACAGAGTCAGTTAAAAAAAAAAAAAGAATATCTTTAAACATAAATGAACTCTTAGATATCTATAAATAGCATCTACAATGCACTTAATTCTTAAAGCTGAATAAGATAACTTCCTTCCCTTTCAGACTACCCTTGGGGTAATCATTCATCTTTATGCATCACAAGTATTAATTAACTCTGTTATTCTAGTTCATTACTCCTTGGTATGCAAATATACAAATACATCCACTCGTTAACAGCTAATAAAATGAAAATTCTTGAATTTCAGAGAGCCTTTGCAAAGTGTTTTTTGTAACCAAAATATTTTCCTTGATTTCACTGATTGAGTCTTAAATGGCAAAGAAAAATGAAGAAATAAGGCCATTATTTGGATAAATGAAACAACAGGATCTTCTTTTTGTCTGCCTTGTTCAATTACTGGCTTCGATTCTACAATTTAGCTTGGCTGTGGAGACCTGACCACAAAGTGCTATTTTTGCCTTCTCAATTTGCTCGACATTTACTACTAGTCATTCTCCATCTCTGAAGAGAATAGCAGGGTGAAAAACAGATTCACACTACAGAAAAGAGAGGGAATTTAGACCAGCTCCCAGGCACTATGCATAGCAGTAAGACTTAGGCAAGAAAATGCCTTACTATGAGAGGATCCTGAGATGCTAAACTAGCTAAATATGTCTGTTGAAAGAATAAGGTTAACCTAGTAAACTACTGAAAAGTAGATCTGTTTTACATCTTTTTTTGAAAATAGTATCTGTGATTTTCTAACTTGAATACTGAGGCAGTGGATTAGGCACAATAGTGAACACTTCAGCAAACACTGCACAATCTTCTCTTGGATCAAAAAAGTCCTCATGCACCCATCTGCTTGTTCTCACTGCATCTACTCCAGGATTCTTCTGGAGGACAGTTGTAGTCAATCCCCTTAGAGCCCTAGTCCTCACAGGATGGAAGCTCTAAGCCTCCTGAGAATACTCCTCTGTTCCTGGGTATATTCCTACTAACTAGTTCCAACACTGGCCACTATGAGTATTCCTTAAAGTTAACCAACAGTGAATATTTCTTTTACAAAAGAGATTTTTGCAAAACTATGTGTGCTGTGTTAAAAAGACGTCTAAATAGTGAGCCCTCCTGGCATAAGATCTAATGACTCTCCACCTCTCTAGACTCATCTGCCACACACCCAGCATTCACCCTTCCTTTCATAAAGACTGCTTGCAGATCACTATCAACAGCGTGCCTTTCTTTCTGCCTCTGTGCCCTCTGTATATGCTATATCCTCTACCTGGAACCTGCTCACCCCATCCCCTTCTGTCAGGTCTAGCCCCTTCACTTATCCCATCTCAACTGCTACTACCCTGGTCCAAGCTGCCAACACCCACCTCCAACCCATCCACAGCACAACAGCCAGGATGGCCTTTTACAGTGTTCGGTTCAGTTCAGTCACTCAGTCGTGTCTGACTCTTTGGGACCCCATGGATTGCAGCACGCCAGGCCTCCCTTTCCATCACCAACTCACAGAGTTTACTCAAACTCATGTCCATTGAGTTGGTGATGCCATCCAACCATCTCATCCTGTCGTCCCCTTCTCCTCCCACCTTCAATCTTTCCCAGCATCAGGGGCTTTTCAGATGTGTCAGTCCTTTGCATCAGGTGGCAAAGCTATTGGACTTTCAGCTTCAGCAGCAATCCTTCCAATGAATATTCAGGATTGGTTTCCTTTAGGATGGACTGATTGGATCTCTTTGCTGTCCAAAGGACTCTCAAGAGTCTTCTCCAACACCACAGTTCAAAAGCATCAATTCTTTGGTGCTCAGCTTTCTTTATAGTTCAACGCTCACATCCATACGTGACCACTGGAAAAACCATAGCCTTGACTAGATGGACCTTTGTTGGCAAAGTAATGTCTCTGCTTTGTAATATGCTATCTAGGTTGGTCATAACTTGTATTCCAAGGAGTAAGCGTCTTTTAATTTCATGGCTGCAATCACCATCTGCAGTGATTTTGGAGCCCAGAAAAATAAAGTCAGCCACTGTTTCCACTGTTTTCCCATCTATTTGCCATGAAGTGATAGGACCAGATCCCATGATCCTAGTTTTCTGAATACTGAATACTGTTGGGTTGTAAGCCAACATTTTCACTCTCCTCTTTCACTTTCATCAAGAGGCTCTTTAGTTCTTCTTCACTTTCTGCCATAAGGGTGGTGTCATTCTGAGGTTATTGGAATTTCTCCTGGCAATCTTGATTCCAGTTTGTGCTTCATCCAGTCCAGCATTTCTCATGATGTACTCTGCATGTAAGTTAAATAAGCAGCATGAAAGTATACAGCCTTGACGTACTCCTTTTCCTATTTGAAACCAGTCTGTTGTTCCATGTCCAGTTCTAACTGTTGCTTCTTGACCTGCATACAGATTTCTCAGAAGGCAGATCAGGTGGGCTGGTATTCCCATCTCTTTCAGAATTTTCCACAGTTTATTATGATCCACACAGTCAAAGGCTTTAGCATAGTCAATAAAGCAGAAGTAGATGTTTTTCTGAAACTCTCTTGCTTTTTCGATGATCCAACAGATGTTGGCAATTTGATCTCTGGTTCTCTGTCTTTTCTAAATCCAGCTTGAACATCTGGAAGTTCACGGTTCATGTACTGTTGAGGCCTGGCTTGGAAAATTTTGAGCATTACTTTGCTAGCGTGTGAGATGAATGTAATTTTGCAGTAGTTTGAGCATTCTTTGGCATTGCCTTTCTTTGGGATTGGAATGAAAGTCAGAGGAAGTCACTCCTCTACTCAAAACCTCTTAGAGTCTCCCCATGTCACTCACAGTCAAAGTCAAGCTTCTAACAGTGTTCTACAAAGTCCAGCCTGGCTGGCCCACCGTGGCTCCTGCACCCCTTTTCCTGCTGCTCCCCTGCCATCATCCGTTACCCCTTCTCTTGCTCACTTCACCCCAGCCAGCCTTGTTTCCAAACTTAGGGGCTTTCTACTCCCAATTCCCTCTGCCTGGTAAAGCCCTTTCCCAAGACAGCCCTATAGCTAATTTATTCCCTTACTTCCTTCGGGCTTTCCTTAAATTCTAGTTTCTTATTGAGGCCCACCTGGCAATGCTTCTTAAGATGGCAATGCCCCCAATCCCTACCACATGTGCCCCTATTTCCCTTTAACCTGTTCTACAATTTTTTTCACTCCATGATTTTTTCACCTTCTTTTTTATCAATAATATTTACATTTTCATGTTTATTCTTTATTGCTTGATCTTCACACTTGAATATAAACTCCTGAAAGCAGAAATTATTATCTGTTTTATTCACTGCAGTAGCCCCAGCATAATAAGTGTTCAGTAAATATTTGTTGATTATGACTAGCACTTAACGCCCATATTTGTGTTTCCTTCTCTGTCTCCATTACTAGATTGTGAACTTTTTCAAGGCAGAACACATATGTTCCATCTCTGATCTCAAATACACAACACATTTACTGGTATAGAGTGCACAATATATCAGTGTTTACCAAAGGAAAATAGGATGAGAGAAATAATCAATAGCTTTATAATGTGATTCTTTTTTGTGAAAATTAAATGTATATTTTTTCATTAACAAATGAATTTCAAGAAAGAAAAGTTTATGACTTCTAGAATGACTGGCTTTTTTTTTTTAGCCTAAGCACTGTCCATTGGTTCTATCTTTGTATTTGAGGCAAATTTAAAACCAAAGAGCATCAGCACTGGATCTGGGATTTGTTCCTATTTTATATATGAAGCCTCATAACTGAAAGTAATTTGCCCAAGATCATCATCTTCTTAGAGGCAAGGAGCAAAGTTGAAATCCAGGTCATCAGACCCAGCGCTGCTTTTATACAGACACGGGAACTCTGGGAAGTTGCAGACTTTGATCCCAAACACCTAACACAGTGACTAACACATGCTCACCATTTATTAATGGAGTGCTTAAGTGCTTATTAAAGAATAAAAGACAGTCAGTCAATAAGTTCAAAATATGCTTCTTCTTGCTCTCCTTTTCATTATACCTTTAATGCTCCTGGATCACTTTCTCAATTATTTGGAGCTAAGGTTATTCATAAAACAGCCAAACTTTGGAAGCTGAGCCTTAAACCTTAGGATATTAAAAGAAAAAAAAAGCTTCAAAGTATTCTTTTATTAGTAAAATTTTTTCCATCTGAAAGAGCCATGTCATGTTGAATTTTAAAATAAATATTTAAATCAGAATTATGTTTGGTGGCATGAGACTTTTCCAAAGCATTTTGAGTAAACTTCCATGCACTCATCATGTAAAAAGAGAGCTTAAACTCACCAATGCAGATAAAAACGGACGAGACAGAGAGGGCTGTGAAGCAGTTAAAGAAATGCAATGTCACTGTCATTTTGTATGTTCGTGGTCTAGTACAATGCCTCTCACTTTTTATTATGAGACGAGCTCCAGAAAATGGAATAGACTAAAACCATAGAGTTCCAAAAGGCCTTCCTCAAAGAGAAACATACTTCTATTCCTCACTTGACAGAGGTAGAAATTCAGGATGTCAGCATCATGATCTTCACTTACTGAAACACCTAAAAGTGAACGCAGCTGTCAGGGTGACGTGGTAACTAGAGTACACCCAATTCAAAAGAAAGCATCCCACTTACTGTGCACACTGCCAGGGTTCTCCAAGGCAGAGCCAGCGTCGAGGATGCCTTATCTTGGGAATAACACTCATAACATTCCTTTGTGTGATTCACAAGCCTGGGCTAAAATGTTTGAGAACGGAAAAACTGAGAATTTTACACAGTAGGAAACTGATCCAAGATCACAGGAAAAATAGGTGGTAGAACAAATCCTCAAGGTCCTGATGTAGCCATTGATTCCAACTAAAGTTTAGACTTTAGTCCAGGTCCTGGGGCCCCAACAGTAAACAAGACAGCTGGAGTTCCAACTCTGTGAAGCTTACACCAACAGCCAGTCCCCAGAACATCCTCAAAATATAGAAGCAGGATTAGTGGGGCTGCATAAAAAAGAATGAAATAATGCCATTTTCAGCAAGATGGATGGACCTAGAGGTTGTCATACTAAGTAAAATAACTCAGAGAAAGACAAATATATGATATCACTAATATGTGAAATCCTAAAAAATGATACAAAAGTAGTTATTTACAAAATAGAAACAGACTTAGAAAACAAAGGTGTGGTTACCAAAGGGGAAAGGTGGGAGGGAAGGGATAAATTAGGAGGTTGGAATTAACATATACACATATTAATATATGTAAAATAGATGACCAACAAGCACCTACTGTATAGCACAAGGAACTCTACTTAATATTCTATAATAACCAATATGGGAAAAGAATCTGACAAAGAATACATACATGTATATGTATGACTGAATCACTTTGCTATACACCTGAAACTAACACAACATTGCAAACCAACTGTACTCCAATATAAACAATTTTTGTTAAAGAATTAGTGGTGCTGCAATAGTATTCTTGTCTGGAGAATTCCATGGAGGAGCCTGGTGGGCTACAGTCAGTAAGGCTGCAAAGAGTCAGACACAACTGAAGCAACTTAGCACGCACACACGTGTTAAGTTTTGTGTTCTATTTGGTTTTGAGTTTTGTTTTGGATTGGAAAATCATTGAGTATCTTATGCCCAGAATAAATCTAAATTAACTGAGCAAATCCTACTCCCAAGACTTGAATTATAAGTAAAGAGGGCAGCTCCTTGTTAATACCGGACGTGGTAATCAACAATGGGCTGAACAGTAGAGCACACAGCTGTGAAGGGTTTTTGTTCATTTGTTTGTTGGTTGTGTTTCTCTTTCTCTCTTTGTGGCACACTTGTCTCCTGGTACCAGCAAAGAGACAGACTCCTGAGATCAGGGGGGCCTCGAGCTCACGGAGATGGTCTAGCTTTGTTCTTAGGTTTACAGTTCTCCAAACCTAAAAGAGGAGCAGAGGCAGAAAATGCGTAGTCCACCCTCACTGCCCCATTCAGCTCTGCATCTGACTCATCCGGTAGGTAGAACGTTCACTCCTGTTTGGAGCTGTAATCACAGAGCACAGGCCAGGAAGGGCAGGTTTTCTGGGACGCTGCACTCTTAAGGAATATGTGTGAGCTGGCCCCAACCCAGCAAGGCTCTCCTCTTGAAAAGTCCAGGGCCATCCAAGGCACAGCAAGGAAGCCAAAATGGTAATGGCCACATCTTTAGATGAATGGGCTTTGAAGTTCCTGAAAGAGCAAACTGCTCTTGATCTTGCTTCCTCCCCTGGAACTTTTGTAGTTCCCACAAAAGCACAGAAACTTGTTCCAGCTCTGCTGATCAAAAGCATTTGCAAAATGTAAAGATAAATATCCTGTACTGTTTTTTTTTTGCCCCCTTTTCTCTCTGGTCAGCTTCCTGGGGTCACCAGAATAAGATCTAAACCCCCAAAGGACATTGCCCACGCAGTTACTTATTTGTTTATACATCATGCATCTGTGCTTTGGTCGCCTAGAAGCTTGAGAAATGATTCTCATTTTAAGGTCATACAGTGGAGAACAGGAGCCTCTAGAAAACCTAATTTCCACTTTGGCCTGAGCTTTCTACTGCTGCTGCTTGTTATTACGATCATGTGGTTGTTATTATTATCACTATGATTATTTCATAATGCTTACTTTTTCTCGATCCATTTGAAGAGCCGTCCTGTCAATGAAGCAGAAAAACATAATCATCCCCAGTAAAATGGATTTTACCATCTTGCTAATTGGAAAAAAATAATACGATGAATGTGCTTTCTTCTATGTGTCCAGGCTCTGGGACACTGCAGTGTGTTTACAAGGACATTACCAGAAAAGGTGTCTGGAGACTGAAGAAAATATTCAGACCATTTTAAAAAATATATAATCAACAAATTCTTCAAAAATAAACTTAGCCTACAATCCTAACTTTCAGGATACCCGGGGAGCGCTTCCTAGGAACCTAGCAAAATTCTCCTAATGCCTAAGCAGTGAGCACAGCTTCTGAAGCTGATGGGAGCTGATGTTCCGAGCTGAGGAGCAGGCACTGAGGAGGCTGGCTAAGGGACTCAAGGACCAGTCACTCTTCTAACCACTCTCTTCTATTATTTTTTTTTTAACTTTTCATTTTATATTGGAGTATAGTTGATAAGGCAATGGCAACCCACTCCAGTATTCTTGCCTGCAGAATCCCTAGGACAGAGGAGCCTGGTGGGCTGCTGTCCATGGGGTCACACAGAGTCGGACACGACTGAAGCGACTCAGCATGCCTGCATGCATTAGAGAAGGAAATGGCAACCCACTCCGGTGTTCTTGCCTGGAGGATCCCAGGGACAGAGGAGCCTGGTGGGCTGCCGTCTATGGGGTCGCACAGAGTTGGACACGACTGGAGCGACTTAGCAGCAGCAGCAGCAGCATAGTTGATTAACAAAGGGATGATAGTTTCAGGTGTACCACAAAATGATTGAGTTATACATACACATGTATCTGTTCTTTTTCAAATTCTTTTGGCATTTAGGTTGTTACATAATATAGCTGGGGTCATGTATCTTTTCAGACCATATTTTTCTCCAGATATATGCCCAGGAGTGGAATTGTAGGATCATGTGATAACTCTACTTCTAGTTTGTTAAGGAACTTCCATTCTGTTTTCCAAAGTGATTGTACCAGTTTACTTCCCTCCAATGGGAAGTAAGAGGGAGAGTGACCTCCCTCTTACTTTAAATACTTAACAGCTGTCCAAAGTATATTTAGTCACTGTATATGACATCACTCAGCAAGATTACGTACTAATTCTTCACATTTCCCCCCAAATACCTAGCATTGTACCTGAGGTAATGTAGACACTCCACTTGGGTGTGTTTCGTTTCCAAACTATGATAGCTAAATAATTCATTTCGCTAAGATAAATTGGAATTTGAAAAGGTGGCAGAGTCCCCAGAACTTATAGTGCTAAATAACATTTCAGAATATTAAAGTATTTAATTCCATCCAAAAACTATAAAAAATTTTACTAGCACAAAATTGACCCTATATTAAATTTGCACAATAACATCACAAATACAAGCTTATCCACAAACTAAGCCACTGACCCTAGTATGATTAGATGTTCTAAGACTGACCATTTATACTTTTGTTTATTATTTTAAAAAATCAAGCTTATTGCAATATAGTTGACATACCACATTTTGCAACTGTAAAGTGTGTAACATGTTGACATATTTATATGCTACAAAGTAATTACCATTATAGCCTTGACTAACATCTCCATCCCATTACAGAATTACCATCACACTTCTGTGGTGAGAACAATTAAGAACTGTTCTCTTTGCAACTTTCATGTATGTAATACAGTTTTATTGGCTATAATCACCATGTTCTACATTCAGTTCAGTTGCTCAGTCGTGTCCGACTTTGCAACCCCATGAATCGCAGCACGCCAGGCCTCCCTGTCCATCACCAACTCCCGGAGTTCACTCAGACTCATGTCCATTGAGTCGGTGATGCCATCCAGCCATCTCATCCTCTGTCGTCCCCTTCTCCTCCTGCCCCCAATCACTCCCAGCATCAGAGTCTTTCCAGTGAGTCAACTCTTCGCATGAGGTGGCCAAAGTATTGGAGTTTCAGCTTCAACATCATTCCTTCCAATGAACACCAGGACTGATCTCCTTTAGGATGGATTGGTTGGATCTCCTTGCAGTCCAAGGGACTCTCAAGCGTCTTCTCCAACACCACAGTTCAAAAGCATCAATTCTTCGGCACCTAGCCTTCTTCACAGTCCAACTCTCACATCCATACGTGGCCACTGGAAAAACCATAGCCTTGACTAGATGGGCCTTTGTTGGCAAAGTAATATCTCTGCTTTTGAATATGCTATCTAGGTTGCTCATAACTTTTCCTCCAAGGAGTAAGCGTCTTTTAATTTCATGGCTGCAATCACCATCTGCGGTGGTTTTGGAGCCCCCAAAAATAAAGTCTGACACTATTTCCACTGTTTCCCCATCTATTTCCCATGAAGTGATGGGACCAGATGCCATGATCTTCGTTTTCTGAATGTTGAGCTTTAAGCCAACTTTTTCACTCTCCTCTTTCACTTTCATCAAGAGGCTTTTTAGTTCCTCTTCACTTTCTGCCATAAGGGTGGTGTCATCTGCATATCTGAGGTTATTGATATTTCTCCCAGCAATGTTAATTCCAGCTTGTGCTTCTTCCAGCCCAGTGTTTCTTGTGATGTACTCTGCATAGAAGTTAAATAAACAGGGTGACAATATACAGCCTTGATGTACTCCTTTTCCTATTTGGAACAGTCTGTTGTTCCATGACCAGGTCTAATTGTTGCTTCCTGACCTGCATATAGGTTTCTCAAAAGGCAGGTTAGGTGGTCTGGTATTCCCATCTCTCAGAATTTTCCACAGTTTATTGTGACCCAAACAGTTAAAGGCTTTGGCATAGTCAATAAAGCAGAAATAGATGTTTTTCTGGAACTCTCTTGCTTTTTCCATGATCCAGCGGATGTTGGCAATTTGATCTCTGGTTCCTCTGCCTTTTCTAAAACCAGCTTGAGTATCTGGAAGTTCACAGTTCATGTATTGCTGAAGCCTGGCTTGGAGAATTTTGAGCATTACTTTACTAGCATGTGAGATGAGTGCAATTGTGCAGTAGTTTGAGCATTCTTTGGCATTGCCTTTCTTTGGGATTGGAATGAAAACTGACCTTTTCCAGTCCTGTGGCCACTGCTGAGTTTTCCACATTTGCTGGGATATTGAGTGCAGCACTTTCACAGCATCATCTTTCAGGATTTGACATAGCTCAACTGGAATTCCATCACCTCCACTAGCTTTGTTTGTAGTGATGCTTTCTAAGGCCCACTTGACTTCACATTCCAGGATTCTGGCTCTAGGTGAGTGATCACACCATCATGATTATCTGGGTCATAAAGATCTTTTTTGTACAGTTCTTCTGTGTATTCTTGCCACCTCTTCTTAATATCTTCTGCTTCTGTTAGGTCCATACCATTTCTGTCCTTTATCCAGCCCATCTTTGCATGAAATGTTCCCTTGGTATCTCTAATTTTCTTGAAGAGATCTCTAGTCTTCCCCAATCTGTTGTTTTCCTCTATTTCTTTGCACTGATCGCTGAGAAAGGCTTTCTTATCTCTCCTTGCTATTCTTTGGAACTCTGCATTCAAATGGGAATATCTTTCCTTTTCTCCTTTGCTTTTTGCCTCTCTTCTTTTCACAGCTATTTCTAAGGCCTCCTCAGACAGCCATTTTGCTTTTTTGCATTTCTTTTCCATGGGGATGGTCTTGATCCCTGTCTCCTGTACAATGTCACAAACTTCCGTCCATAGTTCATCAGGCACTCTGTCTATCAGATCTAGTCCCTTAAATCTATTTCTCACTTCCACTGTATAATCATAAGGGATTTGATTTAGGTCATACCTGAATGGTCTAATGGTTTTCCCTACTTTCTTCAATTTACGTCTGAATTTGGCAATAAGGAGTTTGTGATCTGAGCCACAGTCAGCTCCCAGTCTTGTTTTTGCTGACTGTATAGAGCTTCTCCATCTTTGGCTGCAAAGAATATAACAAATCTGATTTCGGTGTCGACCATCTGGTGATGTCCATGTGTAGAGTCTTCTCTTGTGTTGTTGGAAGAAGGTCTTTGCTATGACCAGTGCGTTCTCTTGGCAAAACTCTATTAGCCTTTGCCCTACTTCGTTCCGTATTCCAAGGCCAAATTTGCCTGTTCCTTTAGGTGTTTCTTCACTTCCTACTTTTGCATTCCAGTCTCCTATAATGAAAAGCACATCTTTTGGGGGTGTTAGTTCTAAAAGGTCTTGTAGGTCTTCATAGAACTGTTGAACTTCATGTTTTACATTAGATCCTCCAAATTTATTCCTCTTATTACCAGAAGTTATTGCTATATTGCTATACTAAAAAGAGTATGATTTTGAAACTTTTCAAAGAATATTTAGTTTTCACAGTGAATTAGTGTCAGGTACTGTAAAGTATGAAAAAAAATGAGTAACTGCGTCCTTTCTACACTTAAGTAGCTTCACAACTAGTAAAGGCACTAAGAGAATATATCTTGCACTATATAGCATTTCATCTTTGGCATCTTAAGAGAGGGACAGGTAGAAGAGAGCGAGTGTAGGTACAAAGAAGAAATCAACAGTGAGCTGGATTTTAGAAAAGGTTTTCTAAAATATAGAACACTGGATATGACTCATATTTTGTTAGAAGTGGAGAGGGAGAAGGAGACTTTCCAGGTGAATAAACCATTCCACACCACACCAGCATGTTAGTAACTTTTAAAATGTGTCATTTCTCTTTAACTTGCAGTACATGCAGAGCTCTTTTGGAAACTAAAATTAAACAGTAAAGTATTGATCTGAGTTTTTTAGATTAGATCTGAAATGTGCCTTTTCAGTCTCCTCCTATAGAAAATGCATAAAATTTTCCAAAATCACATTGTTTGTGATCATTATCCTCTATCTTAACCCTGAACTTCCGCTAAAACCAATAGAGCTCTAACCTGAAGAAAGGATGAAAAGAAAAAGAAACCAGAGTTTATTGATTGCCAGGTGCCTTACAATAGCCATTGTACATTTCATTCATTCATTCTCACAAAAATCCTGTCAGCTCAGTAGATGTTATTTCCCTAGGTTTAAAGGTTTTCAATGAAACCCAAAGGAGTTAAATCACTGTCTCAAGTTTGCAAAGCTAAGTAGCCTCCAAAGCCAACTTAAGGCTGTTTCCTAATCACACATTATTTTCCACTATTGTTTCCTAAGGAGAGAAAAGGCAAGTTTATACTGAGAAAAAGGAGATAGCCCCATTGTCATTTGACTCGGCTTACTGTGTGCAGTTGCAGAAATGATAAAAAAAAATTGCTCCAAAATGATCATGATCTGAAAAGAAACCTGTTAACTCTTTCATTAATTGCCATAATGGTGTCTTCATAAAGAATGACTGTTTGCTGAGGCCTGCAATTATATACTTCACTCCTTCTTCTGCACTAGATCAATATTCTTGATATCATACTGTTATTTCCAAAAATCAATAATAAATTGCAAAAAAAGAGTAATCAGGCTGCAGGTCACTGTATCTTAAACACTGTTTAAGACTGCATTTCTGCATTTTTCTTCCCTGTCACCCCATTCTCTCATTCTAATTGTAAACCTTCATACTTAATTAAAAGTAAATTGATAAAAGAAAGAGGGAAAATAGTAGATGTGAAACCCTTTCAGAATTTCCATCCAAGAACATAATAATAGTGAGGGCTTGTTTGTTTAATGTATTTGAATGTTTTTTTTCTGTTCTGTTCTTATTGTTGGGTAGTGGTGGTTGTTTAGCACACATCACAAATCAAGTATTCTTTCTAAAAAATTTTTAAATGCCCTTGGGACTTTCATAAATTAAAACTTTTTATTTTTAAGAATTTTTCTCTTACAAGTTTTGTTTATAGTTCCAATTATTGATCACATATGGTGGCATTATACTAGCTTCTCGGGGCACCTAAAAGGTCTTCTCAGGGATACAGGTATACATGGTTGATTCACTTGCTATAGAGCAGAAATGAACACAACATTGTAAAGCAATTATATTCCAATAAAAATATAGCAAAAAAGTCTTCTTATCCCTAAAATATTATAATCTAATAAAAATGTATCTTTAATTATCTCTATTTTAATAAAAGTAGAAAACAAAGAAAATGTCTCAATCATCAAAAAGCAAGCTTTGGATAATGAGGTCATTTATAGCCTCTTCATTTTTATTCATTAAGAATTCTGTGTCAACTCCAGATATATTTTAAATAAAATTATATATGAAAGTGAAAGTGTTAGTTGTTTAGTCATGTCTGACTCTTTGCAACCCCATGGACTGTAGCCCACCAGGCTTCTCTGTCCATGGAATTCTCCAGGCAAGAATACTGGAGTGCATTGCCATTTTCGTCCCAAGCCAGGGATCAAACCAGGGGCTCCTGCATGGCAGGCAGATTCTTTACCATCTGAGCTACCAGGGAAGCCCCCCAAATTTTATATGTGCATACATATATATATATGTGTGTATACATATATATATATATATACATATACATATATATATGCAATATAGATATAAAGTTTCTAAAAGGAAAACAATAATGCCAACTTCCAGAGATGAGTTCCTCCACTCTTTTGCCTATCTAAATTCTCCCTGTGAATATAACCTCTGGATAATCCCTCCTCCATTCAGTTCCTCCCTTTTCAACGCAGAAATTTATTAAGTTCTTTTCCTGTCTTTTGTCTTGCAAGCATCTTTTGCTGCTGAATTAATCCAGTATTTAAACAGAATAAAAAAAAAATTAGAGGAACATCTGCTTTGTTTTATTTTTCTTCATTTCTTCAGAATTATTATAATTTTATTTAAAATGTTGTAGCAATATTTAGGATTCTGACAGACACTTTTAAAGTGAAGTAAGATCAATTCCTTTGACAACAAAAGTAAGAAAAAAAGAGCTGGACATCCCAGTTCTCCACTCCTTTTTGCTGATCTCTTCAGTTTAAATTTAAATAGTAAATTGTATTTAAATGTAAATAGTATTCTGGCCTGGAGAATTCCATTGGACTGTATAGTCCATGGGGTTGCAAAGAGTCGGACATGAGACTGAGCGACTTTCACTTTCAGCTTAAATTTAGTCATCCAAGCTATTAGACCAGGGATTGAATGAAGTGATACAGTTAATTCAATTCCATGACTACACAGGCTCATCCCTTTTCACCCTATCTCAAGCCACAATGTGACAAGGAGTTTAGAATCCTGTCCCTCATGTCTGATAGCCCGTCCCCAGAGCTCACTCCATCAATAAAAATGAAAACTTCACCAAATATTCAGAATCCTAAAATCCTAATGATAGTTGTAAAAATATATGTCATTTACACTATAATTTTCTAATATAAATTTATTTATTTTAATTGGAGGCTAATTACTTTACAATATTGTATTGGTTTTACACTATCATTTTTAAAACACTTTGAAACACACTAAAACTAGATCCTACGAACTAGGTTGCAGTTACTATTTGCCATTTTACAAAAGAGGTGAAGTCACTCACCCAAAGTCAAAGAATAAAAACTCCTCCTGGATTAGAATTCATGTCCCTTCATCATTAGTTGTGATATGTCCCCCTGATAGCTTGATGAATGATATCAGATTCATGATCTCTGAAGAACAAGATTTAGCTTCAGGACCAGGGACCAGGCTTGGTCGCTCAAGAGCTTTTGTGTAGCAGGGTTTTAGTAAAGTATGAAAAGGGACAAAGAGAGTTTCTGATATAGACATCAGAAGGGGAACGGAGAGTGCTCCACTCACTAGTGCTAGCAAGGGAGTTATATACTTTTTAAATTAGTTATTACAATAAATCAAAAGAATGTCTCAAGGTTGTAAAGATCTTACTAGACCCACTCCCATAATTTACAATTGAGATAACAGGATTAGCCAGAAGGTTTCCAGGAAGGAGAAACTGTCCTCAAGCAGGATACATTGTTGCTATATAATCCTTAGTAAAGAGTTTATGGTAGGCTGGTGGCTCAGACAGTAAAGCATCTGCCTACAATGTGGGAGACCCACGTTCAGTCCCTGGGTCGGGAAGATCTCCTGGAGAAGGAAATGGCACCCCACTCCAGTACTCTTGCCTGGAAAATCCCATGGACAGAGGAGCCTGGTAGGCTACAGTCTGTGGGGTCGCAGAGAGTCAGACACAACTGAGCGACTTCACTTTCTTTCTTTCTTTCTACAGAGTTTAAAGTGTGTTGTTTGTTGTGTAATCATCAGTTCTGGTGTTAAAGAAAAAAACGTTTTATGTGACTAAGACTAAGGAATGTAGAGGGAAAAATAAAAAAGCATTTGTCCTTTCCTTCTCCTTGAAAATTCCAGACCCCTACCTCTGCTTGAAAGCCCTAGACCCCTTTCTCCCCCTCGGGGAATCCTGGATTTCTTATCAACCTGCCTAGGAATTGACTCTTTCATCCCCCTCTTTTCTTTTAGGAAAATTATGTTGCCAAGGGAAAGGGGCATTGCTTTCATTCCATAACTACTTCCTGCTGTTGAGGGGTGTGGCCCCTAAATTGTTGAGGCAACATATTCTCCTAATCCTCATATTGAGGGTCTCTAATCCAGGGGCCCCAAGTAATAGTTGGAGGAGGTTGTGGCACTCATAGGAGCCTGGACAACCATTTGTAACTTAAAAGCTTTCAGACAGAAACAAACCACATTTTACATTTACAGATGTAAGGCAAAATAGTCATTAAACCAAGCAAAACATAATCAAAATTAAAAGACACATTATATCCAAGATGTGTTCACAGGTCCATCTTAGGACTGTTAGATGTCATCAGATCAAAAAGAGGCATCACATATGATTGTCATTGATGAAGGTTTTTGCAGAGTTGAAGGAAGTCCTTTCCTTGAAGTGGAGAAACCCACCAGGTTAAACCTTCAGTTGATGGTGGGGGGGTGAGGGGGTTGCTCCGCAGACCCAGCAATTAGACTGATTGTGGAATGGAGCATAGGAGAGAGTTCAGGACAGGATGGGGTTGACTTTAGGGTCAAACGGCAGACTCAGGACTTTTGGAGACAGCAGAAGCAAGCCCACGTAGATTCTCAGACCCACCTCGGTTCCTGGCTCAAACAGCAGCTTCTTTGACTCAAAGGCTCAGTTCAGTTCAGTTCAGTCGCTCAGTAGTGTCCGACTCTTTGCAATCCCATGAATCGCAGCACACCAGGCCTCCCTGTCCATCACCATCTCCCGGAGTTCACTCAGACTCATGTCCACCGAGTCAGTGATGCCACCCAGCCATCTCATCCTCTGTCGTCCCCTTCTCCTCCTGCCCCCAATCCCTCCCAGCATCAGAGTCTTTTCCAATGAGTTAACTCTTCGCATGAGGTGGCCAAAGTACTGGAGTTTCAGCTTCAGCATCATTCCTTCCAAAGAAATCCCAGGGCTGATCTCCTTCAGAATGGACTGGTTGGATCTCCTTGCAGTCCAAGGGACTCTCAAGAGTCTTCTCCAACACCACGTTCAAAAGCATCAATTCTTCAGTGCTCAGCCTTCTTCACAGTCCAACTCTCACATCCATACATGACCACAGGAAAAACCATAGCCTTGACTAGATGGACCTTAGTCGGCAAAGTAATGTCTCTGCTTTTGAATATGCTATCTAGGTTGCTCCTAACTTTTCCTCCAAGGAGTAAGCGTCTTTTAATTTCATGGCTGCAATCACCATCTGCAGTGGCTTTGGAGCCCCAAAAAATAAAGTCTGACACTATTTCCACTGTTTCCCCATCTATTTCCCATGAAGTGGTGGGACCAGATGCCATGATCTTCGTTTTCTGAATGTTGAGCTTTAAGCCAACTTTTTCACTCTCCTCTTTCACTTTCATCAAGAGGCTTTTGAGTTCCTCTTCACTTTCTGCCATAAGGGTGGTGTCATCTGCATATCTGAGGTTATTGATATTTCTCCTGGCAGTCTTGATTCCAGCTTGTTTTTCTTCCAGTTCAGCGTTTCTCATGATGTACTCTACATATAAGTTAAATAAGCAGGGTGACAATATATAGCCTTGACATACTCCTTTTCCTATTTGGAACCAGTCTGTTGTTCCATGTGCAGTTCTAACTGTTGCTTCCTGACCTGCATACAGATTTCTCAAGAGGCAGGTCAGGTGGTCTGGTATTCCCATCTCTTGAAGAATTTTCCACAGTTGATTGTGATCCACACAGTCAAAGGCTTTGGCATAGTCAATAAAGCAGAAATAGATGTTTTTCTGGAACTCTCTTGCTTTTTTCATGATCCAGAGGATGTTTGCAATTTGATCTCTGGTTCCTCTGCCTTTTCTAAAACCAGGTTGAACATCTGGAAATTCACGGTTCATATATTGCTGAAGCCTGGCTTGGAGAATTTTGAGCATTACTTTACTAGCATGTGAGATGAGTGCAATTGTATGGTAGTTTAAGCATTCTTTGGCATTGCCTTTCTTTGGGATTGGAATGAAAACTGACCTTTTCCAGTCCTGTGGCCACTGCTGAGTTTTCCACATTTGCTGGCATATTGAGTGCAGCACTTTCACAGCATCATCTTTCAAGATTTGAAATAGCTCCACTGGAATTCCATCACCTCCACTAGCTTTGTTCGTAGTGATGCTTTCTAAGGCCCACTTGACTTCACATTCCAGTATGTCTGGCTCTAGATTACTGATCACACCACTGTGATTATCCAGGTCATGAAGATCTTTTTTATACAGTTTTTCTGTGTATTCTTGCCACCTCTTCTTAATATCTTCTGCTTCTGTTAGGTCCATACCATATCTGTCCTTTATCCAGCCCATCTTTGCATGAAATGTTCCCTTGGTATCTCTAATTTTCTAGTCTTTCCCATTCTGTTCTTTTCCTCTATTTCTTTGCATTGATCACTGAAGAAGGCTTTCTTATCTCTTGCTATTCTTTGAAACTCTGCATTCAGATGCTTATATCTTTCCTTTTCTCCTTTGCTTTTCACTTCTCTTCTTTTCACAGCTATTTGTAAGGTTCCCCAGACAGCCATTTTGCTTTTTGCATTTCCTTTCCATGGGGATGGTCTTGATCCCTGTCTCCTCTACAATGTCATGAACCTCATTCCATAGTTCATCAGGCACTCTGTCTATCAAATCTAGGCCCTTAAATCTATTTCTAACTTCTACTGTATAATCATAAGGGATTTGATTTAGGTCATACCTGAATGGTCTAATGGTTTTCCCTACTTTCTTCAATTTACGTCTGAATTTGGCAATAAGGAGTTCATGATCTGAGCCACAGTCAGCTCCCAGTCCTGTTTTTGTTGACTGTATAGAGCTTCTCCATCTTTGGCTGTAAAGAATATAATCAATCTGATTTCGGTGTTGACCATCTGGTGATGTCCATGTGTAGAGTCTTCTCTTGTGTTGTTGGAAGAGGGTGTTTGCTATGACCAGTGCATTTTCTTGGCAAAACTCTATTAGTCTTTAAGACCTTTTAGAGCTAACACCCAAAAAAGATGTCCTTTTCATTATAGGGGACTGGAATGCAAAAGTAGGAAGTCAAGAAACACTTGGAGTAACAGGCAAATTTGGTCTTGGAATGTGGAATGAAGCAGGGCAAAGACTCAAAGGCTAGGTCAGGAGTTAACCTCCAGGTAATGTCTGTTGAAAAGCTAAAAGCTGAGTCACATAGTTCATTTTAAGGCCTCGGGATCTATGACAATATCTGTGCACAAAAACAGTCTGTCATAGAGATAGTCCCATTTTGGGGGGGCGGGGGACAGTTTGGGCCCTCATCAAAGCTACAGATAAAACTTTAAACCAACTGTCTTGTGTTTCTGAGTTAGCTTACACAGGTGTCTTTTAATAACATCATTAGGCTTTTCAACTTTTGCTGAAGATTGGGGTCTCCAGGAACAGTGTAAGTGATATTCTATTTATAGAGCTTTTGACACCGCTTGAGTTACAGCAGCTTTAAAGGTAGAGGATTGTTGCTCTGAACTTTAGAGTTCAAGATCCCGCTTACATCATGAGAAGTCAGTACAGTAAGATTTTGCACATTCCTCAAGCTTTAGTGAATACTGCTTTTGATGTGGAAATAAGTGAGGGTCATTGAGCCTGATAATGACAGGAACAGCATTTTGTGTTCAACCCACAGTTTTCCATCAGTCCACACTCTAGGATTTACAGTTTGTTCCATTAAAAAGAACTGGTTCCATATTCATGAAAACAGAGCCCTGGACCTTCCTCAGTATATACCTCCTTGAAGGGGTGAGGGAGACTCTGGCATGATTAAAAACTCATGAGAAAACAGCACAGAGTCCCAGTGCCACTTAAAGGATGACTGACATCGTAATGTTTGGCTCATCCAGACAGTCCCAGTATGGTAGTGGATCAGGAGGAAAGCAGGCCAGGGGCTTTAGTGAGCACAGAGAAAGTTGCCCCAGTGTCCAGAAGAAATCAACTGATTGGCCCTCCACAGCTATTTAATACCCAGGGTTCCTCAGGTGTAATTAGGACAGGAGCTTGTGTGAGGACCCCTGGGCACCTTCAGTCCCAATTGTCTTGAGAGTCCAGCCCCGGGGGCCTACACCTAGGAGGGCAGTCTCTTCTCCAGCATGGTCCTTTGCAGACCGGACCTAGAGCCGGGGATGGCTTGATTCCTGAGGGCAATCCCACTTGAGATGCCCCTCCTTTCCACAGTAATAGCAAGTTCATCCCTTTTCACCTGGGTTCCTCTGGGCATTTTTCCTCAGGCTGTTTCACAACAGATCTAACAGCCATTGTTGGGGCTTCAGTCTTTTGCCTGGTTCTTTTTTGCCTCTTATTTTCCTCCTTATATTCTCTACCATTATATACTGTCTAAGCCAGTTGCAACGGATTATCTAAAGACTGATTTGGTCCAAACGCCTGTTTTCATAACTTACAGCAGATATCTGGAGCCAACTGAGTGAGAAATCTATCTTTTAAGATCATTGCTCCTTCTGCAACATCAGTAAACTTGTGGAGAGCCTCCCATAGTCTATTTAGGAATTTACCAGGAGTTTCCGTCTCTCCCTGATCCATGTCAGCCAACTTGGCAAAGTCTAAAGTCTTAGTGTGCGCTTGCTTAAGTCCTTCAAGAATACATCCAGCAAAGTGGCTCTGTTATTGTGTTGACTAAAAAAAGAGATGTACAACTTGAGAGTTGTGAGTTAAGTTTTATTTGGGGCAAAATGAGGACTGCAGCCCAGGAGGCAACATCTCAGATAGCTCTGAGAGACTGCTCCAAAGCAGCAGTGGGGAAAAGTCAATATATAAGGTTTTGGTGAAGGGGGAGTTCAACACCATGAAGCACTCATTTTACAAAAGGTTTCTGTTAGTCATGAGGATCTGATGTCACCATGACGGTATTTAGTCCTTCTCTAGATATGAGGAACTCTCACATGCTAGTAAAATAATGCTCAAAATTCTCCAAGCCAGGCTTCAGCAATATGTGAACCGTGAACTTCCTGATGTTCAAGCTGGTTTTAGAAAAGGCAGAGGAACCAGAGATCATATTGCCAACATCCTCTGGATCATGGAAAAAGCAACAGAGTTCCAGAAAAACATCTACTTCTGCTTTATTGACTATGCCAAAGCCTTTGACTGTGTGGATCACAATCAACTGTGGAAAATTCTGAGAGATGGGAATACCAGACCACCTGACCTGCCTCTTGAGAAATCTGTATGCAGGTCAGGAAGCAACAGTTAGAACTGCACAAGGAACAACAGACTGGTTCCAAATAGGAAAAGGAGTACGTCAAGGCTGTGTATTGTCACCCTGCTTATTTAACTTCTATGCAGAGTACATCATGAGAAACGCTGGACTGGAAGAAAAACAAGCTGGAATCAAGACTGCCGGGAGAAATATCAATAAACTCAGATATGCAGATGACACCACCCTTATGGCAGAAAGTGAAGAGGAACTCAAAAGCCTCTTGATGAAAGTGAAAGAGGAGAGTGAAAAAGTTGGCTTAAAGCTCAACATTCAGAAAACGAAGATCATGGCATCTGGTCCCATCACTTCGTGGGAAATAGATGGGGAAACAGTGGAAATAGTGTCAGACTTTAGTTTTGGGGGCTCCAAAGCCACTGCAGATGGTGATTGCAGCCATAAAATTAAAAGATGCTTACTCCTTGGGAGGAAAGTTATGACCAACCTAGATAGCATATTGAAAAACAGAGACATTACTTTGCCGACTAAGGTCCATCTAGTCAAGGCTATGGTTTTTCCTGTGGTCATGTATGGATGTGAGAGTTGGACTGTGAAGAAGGCTGAGCACCGAAGAATTGATGCTTTTGAACTGTGGTGTTGGAGAAGACTCTTGAGAGTCCCTTGGACTGCAAGGAGATCCAACCAGTCCATTCTGAAGGAGATCAGCCCTGGGATTTCTTTGGAAGGAATGATGCTGAAGCTGAAACTCCAGTACTTTGGCCACCTCATGCGAAGAGTTAACTCATTGGAAAAGACTCTGATGCTGGGAGGGACTGGGGGCAGGAGGAGAAGGGGACGACAGAGGATGAGATGGCTGGGTGGCATCACTGACTCGATGGACATGAGTCTGAGTGAACTCCAGGAGATGGTGATGGACAGGGAGGCCTGGCATGCTGTGATTCATGGGGTCGCCAAGAGTCGGACATGACTGAGCGACTGAACTGAACTGAAGGATTGAGATCATAAAATCTGTTCCTAAAAACATCCAACTATCTAAAGACCTGTCCCACCAGATTCCCTGGAGCACAGAGTTCCTCACGCCACCCTGAACTCCCTCAGGGGTTGTTGAAGGTCCACAGCCATAGCAGCATGGGGTTCAGTCTCATAGAGGCAGATGGCAAATGCCTTTGTTGTTCAGTTCTTGGCAGTGCTCTTGGTAAGTGCCAATTCGTAGTTGACAGTTGGAATCACTTGGCTCCCAGTAGGAAGGAGGGCCATTTTGTGTTCCCTCTTTTCCCTTATCTCACGTTCAAGCCATTCATCTCCAAAAGCAGTAGCTTTCCCTAAAACTCAAGCTCTTGAGTCAGGAGTCAGCGTCTGTCCCAAGACATGCGTTATATCTCTTCAAGTAAGCTCATAAAATAAAGTTTGCCCTGTAAAGCCTTCTATGTACCTTTTGGATCCTCTCAATAGTCTTGGCCACAATTGGTACTGTTTGAATTTCTACCAAGACTGAGGCAACCCCTACTGGAAGGGTGCCCTGATTCTCACCAAGTTCAGTTGGGAGCCTCTGATACAGGGGCAAAGTAAGATTACAGAAGGGAGCTGAAGTTTTCACACCGAAATCCGTACCTTTAGGACACAAGTCTGGCATGTCTCGCAGAGACAGAAAGAGCAACACATATGGCACTTCTACCCATTTCTCGTTTTCTACAGAACCGGTCTAGTTGTAAAACTGGATTGTAATTAAGAGACCTTCAACGGGCCAGCATTCCCCATCTTCCAAAGGATACTGTGGCCATTCAGTATCACAGGAAAAGATCAGGAGTGGCTTTTTAAATTCTAGGGATCAAACTTGTCCCAGTTTTCTTAAATACGTTCTAAAGGAGTGGTTCTGGAACTGCTAGCTCCCATCTGTAAGAGAGAAAAAAGTGGCATCCACAGCCATGGCTTTTTCCCACCAGAAGCATCTTCCCTATTCTGGATGGGGGTGTAGAGAGACTCTCCACTGAAGCTTTCCTTCCCTGGTCGGACCTAGCCTGTCCCTTACCAACACAGATGTCTTACTTGTCCGTCCGCGTTCTATCACCAAGGCAGGGTGGAGATGCACCGGGGCAGACCTGATGGCATCCTAGATTGATTTTCAGTTCCTTACCACCAAGGCCTTTGTTTGACTTGCTAGAGTCGTTTTCTAGACTGTTTCCCAAGCTGAGACTACTAGGGGAAGCACCTGTCTTACATGTGCCGTGCACATTCCTCAGTACAGTCCTGGCTGCAGTAGAAACAGTGAGTCATAAAGGGGCGAACAACGACCGAGATGTCCCTTCTGAGTGTCACCACGCCAGTATATGTGATAGCAGAAGAGGTGGCGGAGGGTTGGCCAGCAAGGAAAAAGCAATTTTCATCCTCAAGCTACTAGGGCCAATCCTTCCAGTTCATTCCCACAGATTCCACAAAAGGAATATCTAGGGACTTGAGACAAATCCATCAGAGAGCCTCCTCTGATCCACTAACCGTTACCAAAAGAAGCCCACTGTACTTCCAATCTGAACAGATCCTGCAGTTCCTGACGTGTGTCCTCAGAAACCTCATGGTCACCGGCAGTACTTCTATCCACACAGACAGGAGGCACAGCCGTGACAAAGACTCACTTTCACGTCCCTGGCCCGAGGCAGGCCTTTACTCTGAGTTAGATTGGAAGCCGTCAGAAGGCTCTGAAAAAGAAGCGACAGGAACAACTGCAAAGATTTAGAAGAGGGCACTTTTTGAAAGTATGCTTACCCAGCAGAAAAGCTGGGCTTCCCACATGGTGCTAGTAGTAAAGAATCCTCCTGCCAATGCAGGAGACGAAAGATACACAGCTTCAATCCTTGCATCAGGAAGATCCCCCAGAGAAGGAAATGGCACCCCACTCCAGTATTCTTGCCTGGAAAAATCCCATGGATGGAGGGGCCTGGTGGGCTACAGTGCTTGGAGCGGCAGAGTCGGACAGGACTGAGTCTGCACGCATCAGAAAAGCTAATGAGGAAACTTAAAGAGGCCTGTCAAGGTTGGCATCCTAATACACAGCTTCTATAAATTCGGAAGATTCTAAGACATTTTAATTTCTCAAGAGTAAACCTTTTGTTAAGTCTCTGAAGCACTCAACTAGAACTGGAACTGATTTTATCATACGTTACCTATGAATCACAGATGAATTTGCTTTTCATATTAAGCTTTGAATTTTATAGTCCAGACTTAAAACTGGACAAAAGTGCTTACCAGATAAGAATGTGGTTCTACAGGAATTTGTATTCTCTCCATCCAGACTTCCTACCATATAATTGTTGATCATATCTACAAAGAGAGAAAAATCATGGTGATAAGAGATATTCTTTTCTCTGCAAATCTGTCTTTCCCACAGCACAAGACACCTACTCCAATTGTGCAACTTCAAGCAATCCTCAAATTGTTCTGGCCTCATGCACTTCCTGTGCATAATATTGATAGTAAGGTGATCTACTTCTGTCCCTTTAATATTTATTATTAATGATAGGAACATCACAAAATGTTATGGGCTTCATTGATCAAAATATTAAGTCATTTCTACTATAATTATTGAAGCATATTTCTTATGTCATACACAGAAAGAGGTCAAAGAAAAAGATGTAATTACTACCTTTGAACAGCCATATAATCAGCTGCAAGAGGCAAACATATATCTTAAAACATCACATGAGGCAGGATGCCTTAAAGTCTATAATTATTAAGGCAGCAAAATAACTCATTTGGTACTTTACATTTTAAAAACATACTTATACATATATTATTTGATCTTATTTGATTTTTATACCATTTACAAATGAACAATGCTTATTAAAAACAGGTGAAGGTAATGCAAATTTCAACTAGGGATTGAGAAAAGGGCAGGATTTGCTCAAGAAAGTCCTCTCAAGAGGAACTTGAAGAATAAGACATTTTTTAAATTGAGTAAATATTTGAACAAGTATAATAGGTAAGACACCTTAAAAATCCCCAAACTAGAGCCTCTGCCTTCTTACCAAAGGATGGCGTCTCTTGCTGTATGGTTAGTGATGACCTTGGGTTTTCTGTTCTAGGGAAAACTGCATTGATTATGGCCTATAATGGTTTACGCAGCCTCATTCCTTGTCAAACAGTCAAGATACTAGAAACTTTTGCTCAATATATTAAGTAAGAATACATTGAAACCCATTACATGATTGTGGTCATCATCAGCATTCAGGAACCTAGCAAGCACAAACCTTGCTTTCAAGAATTACAAGGGTATAAAGTGAAATCTCAAAAATTACATTCTGCTAGAAATTTATAAATACATGCTACTTTTCTTATGAAGAAAAACAGTGTTGATGTAGCCTGTATCATCAAGAATTTCATCTTCTGGTTCTGCTTCACTGAGAATGACAAGGTAATCTTGTGTGGTTCCTCCAAATTGGAAACTACTTCACATGATATTGACTGAAAATATCCCCTCTAGTTTGAAAATGTCTTCTTTCTTGAAACCAATTTTTGCTTAATGACTTTGTCATAGAAGGTAACCCTAACTGAAGGTTAACTGCACATAACCAAGTATTATGGAATACATGAAGCACACTGAACGGAGAATCAGATGTGAGGTCTGCCCCAAGTTGTGACATTAACTAGCCCTGAGATCTTGAAGCAAGTTATGCAAGCTCTCTGGTCCTCAGTTATGCCATATATCAAATAAAAGAATCTTTCTTGAAAAGAGCCTTTTTTTTTTTTAACAGAAATTTAATTAAAACCCTCATTTCTCTCTCACACACACACTTATACATCACATATAAATACACCCGTTGCAGTTAGGTCTCATCTTTTTTCACAAAATCACCACAGAATAGTTTCTTTACCTTATCTTTTAGTACCATAGAAACATGGATCATTTTCCCAACTTCATCAAAATTTTGTGTAGTCAATACTGTTTCCTGGTCCTGTGGGAGCATGTTTAATCCATATTGCTCAGTATGTCATTGTTCCTGTTTGTCTAGAGTTCATAATAAAATTGCCCAGAATATCTATTTTTCGTTGAGTTTCACCATAAGGGAAACATCAGGTGAGAAGTAGGGGAGAGCGAGCAGGAACTAACAGCAACTCATTTCAAACATAAATTTTGTTTACAACACATGAGGTACCATCCGATTGCTTTAAAGCCATCATTAGAGCAGAAGTTCATGGTAAGGGACAATGGTAAGTTTACTGAAAGGCTGGGGGAAAAAATTTAGCTTTTGATCTTTTCAATTTTTTTTCGGATTGCTAACGTCAAGAATCAACTTTTGAACTTTTAAGACATTTTTAGCTTGTCCTAAAAGAACCAATAAAAGAAACTAAACCATTCCATGAACCATCTGTGTTGCTCTGTCCTAGCTATATGATTTTCTCTTTCTGCATTGTCCCCACTTTCCAGGAAGTATCTCCAGGGGCTATTGAAGGTAAATGAGTGAAGAGAGATTCAGAATTTTGATGGTGCTCTTTTACCCACCTGATGCTCCCATAGCAAATGTGCCGCGAACTCTGAACTATGTTCTTGATGTGACCAAGTATCTATCTGACCCTACATGCTGAGAGGCTTCAGAGAGCTCTCACTGAGCAGACTCTTAACAAAATGGAAAGGGAACATTGCAATTACTTAATCAAAGTTTTCAAGCTCTTCTAAAAATTAACCTATTTCTTAGACAGTATTATACTAAGAAGTAGGATATCAAAACCAGATAAAAGTGGAGGCACTCTGACTGAATTTGAGGGTGTTGGGAACCCTGATGTCCATCCAATAGTCTGCTTCCCTACTGCTCCTTCTCCTCAGTTCCTTGTACTCATTTGCTGGATGAGAAGCCAGAGATACGTCTCAATCTATATAATAGAAAGACTGTGTAAAACACATAGAGCATTATATTGATACATTTTATCACACAGATGGAGAAGGAGATGGCAACCTACTCCAGTATCCTTGCCTGGGAAATCCTATGGACTGAGGGATCTGACAGGCTACAGTCCATAGGGTCGCAAAAAGTTAGACACTACTTAGTGACTAAACAACATAATATAGACCATATAAGATAGAAGCTTCCCTATTTACAGATTTTAAACTTCTCAATTTGTACTCAGGTTAGCAAAGTTATGATGTGGAATAAAAATTCTTCCCCACTCTACCACCATCAAACGGGGGCTTGGGCAACTCTCTATGGCCATCATGTCCACAACCATTGCGTGTTGTTATTTTGAAGTGTTTTTATGAAAAGCGCTTACCCCATTTTGAAAGGTTAAAAGTAGTAAGAATGTTAAAAGTGCTAATAAGATGTATTTGATTATGAGACAAAATAGTTGTAAGATCATTTTTTCAATATAAATTTATTTGTTTTAATTGGAGATTAATTACTTTACAATATTGTATTGTTTTGCCATACATTAACATGAATCTGCCACAGGTATACACGTGTTTCCCATCCTGAACCCCCTCCCTCCTCCCTCCCCATACCATCCCTCTGGGTCATCCCAGTGCACCAGTCCCAAGCATCCAGTATCATGCATCAAACCTGGACTGGCAATTCATTTCATATATGATATTATACATGTTTCAATGCCATTCTCCCAAATCATCCCACCCTCTCCCTCTCCCACGGAGTCCAAAAGACTGTTCTATACATCTGTGTCTCTTTTGCTGTCTTGCATACAGGGTTATCGTTACCATCTTTCTAAATTCCATATATATGCATTAGTATGCTGTATTGGTGTTTTTCTTTCTGACTTACTTCACTCTGTATAATAGGCTCCAGTTTCATCCACCTCACTAGAACTGATTTAAATGTATTCTTTTTAATAGCTGAGTAATATTCCACCGTGTATATGTATCACAGCTTTCTTATCCATTCATCTGCTGATGGACATCTAGGTTGCTTCCATGTCCTGGCTATTATAAACAGTACTGCAATGAACATTGGGGTACACGTGTCTCTTTCAATTCTGGTTTCCTCGGTGTGTATGCCCAGCAGTGGGATTGCTGGGTCATATGGCAGTTCTGTTTCCAGTTTTTTAAGGAATCTCCACACTGTTCTCCATAGTGACTGTACTAGTTTGCATTCACACCAACAGTGTGAGAGGGTTCCCTTTTCTCCACACCCTCTCCAGCATTTATTGCTTGTAGACTTTTGGATCGCAGCCATTCTGACTGGCATGAAATGGTACCTCATTGTGGTTTTGATTTGCATTTCTCTGATAATGAGTGATGTTGAGCATGTAAGATCATTTTTTAAGTGTGACCAATTTTACAACACACATTGAGATCAAACATCAGAGAGTTCTGCTGTTTCTCACAGACGGCCTGACTCAAAAGGTGGGGAAGCCCATGTCCTTGTGCTGATGCAGCTGAGCATCAGGAGACAAGGAGAAGCAACAGACCAAAGTGGGGGAACTTTGGAGTGTGTGAGGCTACAAAACGGGAGATTTACCTCTGATGCCTGTTAACCATGTAATGATTCAAAAAGATGTTAGAAAATTCCAATAAAGAACTGAAAACTAATTCTTCACAAAAGTGTTGCTGTTGAAACTTCTGTCCCTAGCCACAGAGGGCCCACTGGTTTCAAAGCACATGTGACTCTAAACAGAATCAAAGTGAGCGTTAAAGTAGTGATGGAGAATACAGCCTCTGAGAAAATCCTCATGGTATTTGCAGGGAACATCAAGGGTAATCCCATCCCAGCAGACTTTTGATGTAGAAAAATCGGTCTATTTGGGAAAAGAATAATATGCCTATTTTACCATTCCTGTTTCTGTTTAGTAAAAATGAAGGGACTGTAGGCATAAACTCACCTCAGTCACTTTGGACTTAGGACCAAAAGGAGTGACAGACAGCGTTTTGGAGTCGAGTTCATTCATGTTAGGGGCTTCCCAGGTGGTGCTAGCGGTAAAGAATCTGCCTGCCAGTGTAGGAGACACAAATACGGGTTCGAGTCCCTGGGTTGGGAAGATCCCCTGGAGAAGGAATGCAACCCACTCCAGTATTGTTGCCTGGAAAATTCCACCGACAGAGGAACCTGGTGGGCTACAGTCCATAGGGCCATAAAAAGTCGGATACGACTGAGTGATAGAGAACCCGTTTGCTCCATATAATGAACAAATAAACTTCAGAGTAACACCAAAACCCCCTTATCTTGACTCATTTGCTCTATCTGGAGGGCACTTTACTTACATTTTTATTTTCCTTGGTAGATACAAATTATTTGACAGAATGAAGTCTAACCACAGTGGCCCTCGTTATTATACGAACTCTTTGAGTTATTTCCGAGTTCTGAGATTGTTTTGATTATTCCCCTAATTTAAAAGTACAACATAAAAATAAATTGTATTGTGTTTCAAGTCATAAAATCTATACTTATCTGCTAAATGTAGAAAATTCTTCCCGTAAAGCTAATTAACTAGATAAAAGGTCCATATCAGGCTCGAAGCAGTTCCCGTCTCTAAGGGCCTAACTCAGTAATTAATTATGTTTCTGAGAGTCTCTGAAAACACTTTTCCAGCTTCCTGGGTCTTTAGAAATGAAACATTTTGGGCATCATCCAAAATATCTTAATCTCTCAATCTGCTTAGAGTCCAGTCAAGTTCTGCAAGGAAAGAAGGATGTGTGAGTCCTTAACATCCTCATCATTTCATCAGTTATTCACCTCAGGGTTCAGATAACACCAACTGAATTTTTAATCCACCTCATTTTTTGAGATTTGTTAACATTCGAGTGACCATTCATTTGCAGTGAGTTTAGGGTATTGGCTTGGTTGAAATCAAAGCTATTAATAAAGCATGAGTTAAGCACTGAAAGTATAGAACAAATGAAGAGACGTGCTGTTGTTTAATAAGCAACATCCTGGTCCCTGTTAAATTTCCCCACGTTAGGTAGAATGTGTGTGGACATGTCCTAGTGGCCAGGGCTCTTGAACAGCTGTGTATAATAATAAAATAATCACCTGTGTATTATACCATTATGTTAACTTCCTACCTCTATTGAGGAAAATGCTTGGTCAATTCAAGATCTCTCATGCGACGTGACATTTTGTCAGCTAGAACCCTAGTTGTGTGTGAGTTGCTGAGGGCAGTACACTGAAAAAAAAATGTACATGGACATAGGACCTAGAAGAAACTGGCATCCAAGAGGGAAGAGAAAAGTGAAAATCACCTCCCCCCCTGAATCATTCTGCCTAGCCCTTTACTCTGGGCTTTCCCCCAAATCCAGACCAGATGGTTTTTTTAAAGCTCCGCAGGGGAAAACAGACTATAAACATCTAAGCATAATCAAAAGACACGCATAGATGACACCGATTCTTTATAAAGCCCACGTGTGCCCAGGAGTCCGCACTCCCAACTGTACAGCTGTGTTCACTGCCACAGTCTGAATACACTCACCCTTCTCTACAGGGTCTCCAGATTTGAAAAGCTTTCACATTATTCTTAAAGAAACAAGAGTCATATAATACTTCAAAAAACAACTAGTAGAGGATGGGGTAGATAATATCAGAAGAAATATAGCCTGTTGAAGATAGAAAACTACCCTCCAAAGATTACTTGAAATGACATGTTCTTCCCTTTCCTTGGAATTCCATAGTGTCACCCTAACAAAGCTGAAGAGGGTTGGAATTTTTAATTACAGGCTCCCTTGCTATGTTTACCAAACAGCTAGTAGCCCTGAGGGTGGAATTAGGCTGTTTAAAGTCATGTTTTAATCTCCTTTGTAATTGCAATTTGATTGTGGGTGTAAATTACCTAGTAGGCTTGCCACCTTCAGTGCCAGCTACTTCCCAGAGTGCATAATTTTGAATTAAAAGGCTGATATCCATCCAAAAGTTTCCCAGAATGTTTCATGGGCTTGGTGAATTATGCATTAAACAGAATTCTTTAAAAAGAAGGCAAGAGGTTCCTTTGATGTCAGCTGGGGTTTTTCATCATATTATGGACTATTAATTTCTAGACTCTTTTAGAGGTACTTTCTTGAAATCTATGTTCAATTTAGGACTTATTACTGATCTTTCTCTAACCTTTATATAGTTTTTTAACAGCATCATATATCACCCTGAATATGGCAGGTTCTGGCAGAAACCTGGTGGTTAATTTCCTTGGGGGTGTCGGGATGGGGGGAGGAGGAAGAAATGGATAGTTTGCTGCAAAGACACCATCTGCTGGACAAAGTGTGGATACACTGTTAGGAATCTGCCTGCACATTAGGAAAATGATTTAGAAGCCTATAAGGACAGAACCAATTAGGGAGCTGAGATGTATATGGGAGCTTATCTGTGGGACTTCTCTAAGCTATATCCAGATGCTAGTGGCCTCATTTCATGATTTTTTTTAACATCTCACAAGTTGTGTTGATGTGTTTGACTTTGAGCTGTGTTCCCTATTCAGCTGTAACATTATAGGATGTAATAAGCAAAACTGATCATAAGAAAATAAACAGGGACCTCCTTTATGCAAAAGGATATAAAGATAGTCAAGCTTCCACCATCATGGGCAAATGCAGATTCTGGGGAAATTATTTATGTTTTACACAATTCCATGTTTCTATTCTCTCTCTCTTTTTATTTCTGTACACAAAGCACTTTGAAATTTGTCAAGGGCTGTGCTTTTCTACATCTTACAAATTGGGTGAATATAGACCTTTTCCTTCAACATAGGCCCTTTTGAGAGTGAAAAGGAATGCTGTGAACAACAGAACAGAGTGCATAAACTGGAACTGTCCTGGGCTAAGTCAGGATAAAACATCCCTCCCATCATAGGTAACCCAGTCCCCTCACAACAGAAACCAACTCTCATTCTCTATCTACTACCAATTTACGTTAGAGAAGAAAATTTAAAAGTTTAAATGATCGGTGCCTTGAAAAGATTCCAGACTGGGGCAGTGAGAAAAACTTCAGTTTCCATCACTAATAGGTTCAGCATTGAAATTATTTGATTCTGTTTTGCATGCATGAATTCATCCATGACTAAATATCATAGGAATGTCAGATAAAGTTTCACAAGTACCTAGAAGGGATTTATACTAAGCCACTTCCGTTGTGTCTGACTCTTTGTGACCCTATAGACTACAGCCCAACAGGCTCCTCTGTTCATGCGATTCTCCAGGCAACAACACTGGAGTAGGTTGCCATGCCCTCCTCCAGGGGATCTTCCTGATTCAGGCAGGGATCGAACCCATGTCTCCTACATCTCCTGCATTGGCAGGAGGATTCTTTACCACAGCACCACCTGGGATTTAAGTCCCTTCTATTAATACCTGGGTGGATACACTGCCTTATGAATAAGGCAGCTTTTGAAGTGAGCATTGAAAAAGATGCAGGATTTGGGGACTGGGCATTCCAACAAAGATAGAAGCTTTCAATAATAACCTGTGCAAATCAAGGGAAATATAGTGCTTCCCCATCACAGAGTTAACACGGCTTTTCCACATACATTTCTTAAAGCTTACTAAGTGTCAAGCACTCACTCTGACACACTGATGGGTGAAACGGACATCAGCTTCTCCCTAGAAGAATACACAGCCTGGCAAGCAGTAGTATTGAGCATCTGTATTTCAGAGGCCACTTCTGAATTAGAGCCAAGTTGGGAATCATCCATGTGTTTAGACTGACAGGAAACAGATAAGATGACTTAGGGGGAAAATGCATAGGAAAAAGGAAAAGACACAGAACCAAACCCTGATGTACTCTGATATTTAGAAATAAGATGAAGAAATTCTCAAAGGAGCAACAACAACAAAACTAGCTGGTATGGTAACAATAAAACAAAAAGAAAAACATATCTTATTCTTTCTCTCCAATTGGAGGATTTAGGTAGAGCTCAGAAGAAACAAAGCTTGCCACGGTGTAGATCAGATGTAGCTTTAAGCTTCCTCATTATCTAATAATTAACACAATAATTTTAAAATTATGAACACCTTTCTCCAAGGAACCCTAAATGCTCTGTGTGTCCCTTCTAATGTATCTCCCTAGCACTGTAATTAAATTATAAAATTATACGTTATTGAAAATTAAGCAAAAACACCATTACCATCTATGCTATATTTGATTTTAGATTTCCTGTGGGGAAATGTGCAGTTCTACCTTTTCACTTTCAATGAGGTGAATCAAACCAGTGCTACAATTCCAATCTTATTTATGAATATAAAATTAACTCAAAATATAGCTCAGTCAGTCTCCCCAGCTCCCTCCTGTATGGGGTACTGTGTCACACTGTCCATCATTTTTTAATGAATCTTATTCAACGAGCTGTTCAGGGGCCTGCTTCTGATTGCCTTTTATGTTAATTTTTATAGGAAATTTAAAGTATAACTTAGGCTGGAGGTGAGTGTGAAGGACAAATACTTCCCATATTTCCTGAGCCTAGTCTCACTTTAGCTGTCATCTTGTTAGGCTTTGGAGTTCATTTATCCACTCAGTAAATATTTGATAAGCATCCAGTAGGTGTTAGGCCCTGTACCTGCACATTAAGGCTAGAAAGGTATCCTAATCTACCTTCAAGGAAGTTCGAATCTATTGGAGAACACACACGAGTGAAGAGGCGACTACAGTATGTGCAATAACTCTACCCCACTTTGGACACAATTGATCGTTTGCTTTTTCATTCGTTCTTTTTTAAGATTCTCTGGCTTCTATTACTTTTCACAACACAATTCTTCTATGACGTCCACGATTCCGTACCCTCTTTATCCTTCCTCCTTCCCTCTGCAGCCCTTCTCTTTCAGTCTCCTTGGAAGGCTTCCTCTTCCCACCCTGTGTCCAAGCTCTCAATGGTGGGACACCTAAAGACTCCATCCTCCTATTCCTCCCATATGGTTACCTCCTCTAGTCCCTAACACCGGACATCATCCATGTAGTAATGACTCACAAGTGGATTTTCTCCATCCCTGCCCTCTCTGCTGGCATAGAGAATTGTATATCTAATGGCTTCTTTGACATCTCATCTTGCATAGGCAAAAAAATCTTGTTTATCATATTCAACTCAAAGATCTTTATTTTTCACCTCTCCTTCCTGCACCAAAACAAAGACACACACACACACACACACACACAACCAATCCGTTACCAATTTTAGTCAATAGTACCATCATCTGCTTATTTAAATAAAACTTTATAATCAATCAAAGATTAACTCTGTTTTCTCATACCTAATGTTCAGTTCATGAGCACCGCTTCAAAAGATACTTCCTAAATCTGACCACTTCTTACTGTCTGCACTCCTCTTCCAAGTCATCCATCTTCATCTCTTGATCCATGAAACGGGAGCTAAATGACTTTCCTTGTCTCCCTTCTGATGCTCTTAGAGTTCATTCTCCACATAGTAACAAGAGTGAGCTCTTCAAAATGTAAATCTAGTCAGAATATCCTCTGAACACTTTTCATTGATGATAGAATTAAATCTAAATACATTACCAAAGCCCATAAGCCCTTCCAGGATCCCGGCCTCTGCTTGCCACTCCAAATTCATATCTTGCACCACACTTTCTTCTCATTCTCTACACATGAAACCCACTGGCTTTCTTCTTGTCCACTGAGCACTTTAAGCATGTTCCAACTTAAGAAACTGTATTTCCTGCTCCTTCAATCTAGTATATTCTTCCTCTAGAGCCTCAAGTGTCTGACTCCTTCTTGTCTTTAAGTTCAGCTCAGTTATTACTTCCCTGGAGAATCCCCCCAACCATCATTACCTGTCATTCTCTATACCATTACCTTGCTTGACTTTTTGTCACAGCATTTACTGATCACAATTTGAAGTTACAGTATATATTTGTTTGTTTGTAATCCACTAGGGTCATCTGCATGGAGGCAAGGATTGTAGTCATGTTGGTCACACGATTAGCTTTAGCATCTGCTACATGTTTGATAAATACATGAATCAACTGAGGTTAGAATCAAACACTGTGGGAATACAAAGGAGTCTCACGTATCCTAATTCGGTGGGGGGAGGGAGTCAGCAAAAATAAACAAGTCTTCAGACATAAAGATTAGTAAAAAGGAGTCAGGTGAAGGAAATTGCTTGTGCAAAGGAACAAAGGCAAGAACATGGAACTTTCAGGGAATAAGAAGTGATTCAGTACTCACAGAGCACAGAGCTTTCGAAAGATTTTCTGGAGCAGAAGTGGTGGGTACACACACTGGGAAGAAGGATGTGCGGGAAGAGAGAAGCATTTGATAAAGAAGTAAAAGGATCACACTGTCAAAGACATACAGTATCCTGTTGAGGAATCTGAAGTATTTTTCATGAAGGCATAAGCCCATTGGAAGATTTTAATCAAGAAGGAACCTAACAAATATGGTTTTAGGAAGATTGTTACTGCCACAGCATGATTGGGGTGGCCAAGTTGGGGCGGGGGTGGACCCCAACTTAAATCCGGAAATTCATTTACTAGGCTGGAAAGTCTCCCTCTCTGGATGTCCGTAAGTATCAGTTCAGTTCAGTCGCTCAGTCATGTCCAACTCTTTGCGACCCCATGGACTATAACACACCAGGCTTCCCTGGCCATCACTAACTCCTGGAACCTCCTCAAACTCATGTCCATCCCATTGATGATGCCATCCAACCATCTCATTCTCTGTTGCCCCCTTCTCCTCATGCCTTCAATCTTTCCCAGCATCAGAGTCTTTTCAAATGAGTCAGCTCTTCGCATCAGGTGGCCAAAGTATTGGAGTTTCAGCCTCAGCATCAGTCCTTCCAATGAATATTCAGGACTGATTTCCTTCAGAATGGACTGGTTGGATCTCCTTGCAGTCCTAGGGACTCTCAGGAGTCTTCTCCAACACCACAGTTCAAAAGCATCAATTCTTTGGCGCTTAGCTTTCTTTATAGTTCAACTCTCACATCCATATATGACTACTGGAAAAACCAGAGCTTTGACTAGATGGACCTTTGTTGGTAAAGTAATGTCTCTGCTTTTTAATATGCTATCTGCTACTGCTGCTGCTAAGTCACTTCAGTTGTGTCCGACTCTGTGCAACCCCATAGATGGCAGCCCACCAGGCTCCTCTGCCCCTGGGATTCTCCAGGCAAAAATACTGGAGTGGGTTGCCATTTCCTTCTCCAATATGCTATCTAGGTTGGTCATAGCTTTTCTTCCAAGGAGCAAGCCTCTTTTAACTTCATGGCTGCAGTCACCATCTGCAGTGATTTTGGAGCCTTCAAAAATAAAGTCTCTCACTGTTTCCATTCCATACGCATAGTCTTTATGAACTGCTTTAGTATCTGGTATAGTAATGGAATCTGCCTCATGGACCTGAAGCTGCTGCTGCTAAGTCACTTCAGTCGTGTCCAACTCTGTGCGACCCCATAGATGGCAGCCCACCAGGCTCCCCCATCCCTGGGATTCTCGAGGCAAGAACACCGGAGTGGGTTGCCATTTCCTTCTCCAATGCACGAAAGTGAAAAGTGAAATTGAAGTCTACTAGAAGTCAAAAAATTAATGTGCATGAATCAGGAAAGATGGAAAGAATTCAGAGTCTTCTACAGTTTCTCAACCTCCCCCTTTACTTTAATTAATAAGATGCAATTTTTTTAATTGCTCACAATGAAAACTCACAAATATGGTCTCAAAAGTTATTAAGCAATGAAATACTCAAAGCAACAACATTAAGTCTGTCCAGAAGACACTTATACCACCAAAGCAACTATCTGGTATGCAGCCTTGAGCCAGAAAGGGAATTTAGATCTATTGAAGTAGACCATGCACTACACACACACACACACACACACACAGCATGTCTCCATAGATGTTGTCTCACATTGCAGACGAGGGTATTCCTTCTAGCCTAGGTCACTCCTTTCCCTGGTGACAGCCTAAAAAATAAATTCCTTCTAAAATTACCCACTTACAGCACTATGAAGGTGTTTGCTTATTTTGCCTAAAAGACCAGCCTTGATTGTCATTCCTAATCACCTCATCTAACAATTATTGAAATGCTTACTATGTGCCTCTTACTGTGCTAAATATTAAGGATGAATAAGACATGGTTTCTGCCTTCAAGACAACTAAATCAGTATGTGAAAATCACTAAAGTAGATGAACTCACTTACTATTTATGGAAGCACCATGAACAAACATATAAATAAGGCTGGGGAGACAAGACTCATGCTAAGGACAAACCATAGTTCAGAACACAGGTGCTGTTGTCATACAGGCCAGGCCTGGTTCTGAGATGTTCACCTACTAGTCTCATGACTCAGCCTCATTCACATTCACTTCTCTCACATGCAAATGTTCAATAAGGACCCACTTGATTTGGTTAAATTAAATGAGATGATATATGGAAAGCACAAGTGTAGCACTACTCAAGTAGATGCATACGTAGCAGTGTTCATAAATATAGCTTATAATTCCTCTCTTAGATGATTATAAGAAGGAACTTTTGAGAAGGTACTGCTGCTGCTGCTAAGTTGCTTCACTCATGTCCGACTCTGTGTGACCCCATAGACAGCAGCCCACCAGGCTCCCCCGTCCCTGGGACTCTCCAGGCAAGAACACTGGAGTGGGTTGCCATTTCCTTCTCCAATGCATGAAAGTGAAAAGTGAAAGTGAAGTCACTCAGTTGTGTCCGACCCTTAGCGACCCCATGGACTGCAGCCCACCAGGCTCCTCCATCCATGGGATTTTCCAGGCAAGAGTAGTGGAGTGGGGTGCCATTGCCTTCTCCATGAGAAGGTACTAAAGGGTATTTATTATCCAATAAGAGAAGGTGCATATAATGCCAAATGCCTCAATGGTCACAGAAACCTGCAGCCTTACTCACTTCCCAGCAGCACCTAAAATTCTAGAAACTAAAAACAATTGGCAACCCACTCCAGTATCCTTGCCTGGGAAATCCCATGGACAGAGGACCCTGGCAGGCTACAGTCCCTGCAGCAACAGGAGTCAGATACGACAACCACCTCCATCTAACACAACAATTAATAAAAGAAGAAGGTCTGACCCAGCAATGCTGCGTGAAGTGGATCGGCTTCCAGGACATGCACCTGTACACTTTGGACCATAAGCTTCTCTTCTGGGCACCACATCTCTCATCTTGTTGACCAAACCTCTGATGGGAACTGGGCTGTACGGTATCCCTCAGCCATCATAGTCACCCCCAAAACATCTGTCTCCAAGTTCATTGTTGTAAGACATATCTACCTGTAAGATATATCCCTGCCAAGTCTGCTCCACCAGCTTCAACTACTTCACTAGAAAGAAGACTCCACTTTCTATGGCAGTTATCCCAGCCAGAGACACTTGATGCCATTTGCTGAATTCATTGGATGAAAATTTTAAAAAAAGCAATAGCTGTCATTGTTTGTATGTCTTTATACATGTGTGTGGGAAGCAGTAAATCTAAGGGGAAAATAGCTTTTCATCTTTCCCCTTTATCCCGGCAACAAAATTTTTGCAAATTTCTTCTCTCTCAAATCATACATTATTAAGAGAGGCCTTGAAAAAAGAAAGGATTTTACATTCATTCCAATTGCTACCTTAATAATGTTCTTGCTTATTGCTTTTGCTTCAAATGAGTTATCATATACTACACTTAAGGACAATCATACACCCTAAAGCCAACCACAGAAATGCTCCAAGGACAATTTGGAACCTGTTTGAAGAAAAGTATTGAAAGCTGACCACTGTAGCAGCAGCAATCAGAGATGTAGGGGCTGAGTTGAAGTTAATACCAGGCTGCCCAGCAGGCCCGGGGGCACAAACACATCACAACCAAAAAATGAACTCTCCTCCAAACTGCAATTTCTGCAGTGCAATTACTCAGAGGCATTTTATCCAAGATGTACCATGTTCTACCTCGTGAATGCCAAAATCACACATCATCGCTGCCTCCTTCCAAAGCTGTCTGTCATTAGTTCTGAGTGGAAAGCACTCGCCACGATGAAAATAGTCAAAAACAAAATAGATTTAAAAACAACACACAACAAACAACAAAACAAAACACACACACACACAAATCCCTTCCTACTCCACGCTCCACAGAAGGTGCTTTGAAGTCAAAATAAAATAGGATCTGCCAAGTTCTAGGAGAATGACAAAGACTCCCCACTATCCTTGAATATATTCTTCCCAGCCTTCCAAAATTATCTGTTCCCAGATGATCATATTCAATCCCATTAAGATTGCAGACTTTTACAAAATGAACTGATTATCCAACTCTTGCAGTGATTTTAAATTTATACTCCAGTCTCTATAGCCAATAATCATGCCCTTGGGAGCAAGTTTTGATGTGGCTAATGTTTCTGGCTCATGACACATGGAAAGCATATAAGTATTGTGGGAAAAAAAAACTGGATACTCAAAATTCACACATCCAATGCCTGTGCCTAGACACAGCTCTGAGTGAGGCTTGTCCTGCTGGGAGTAGACCAGACCTGCATTTAGGGCATGACAGGTGCACTAAAGAACCTGCCTGCCTATGCACGTAGATGTAAGAGACCCAGGTTTGGTCCCTGGGTCTGGAAGAATCCCTGGAGAAGGAAATGGCAACCCACTCCGGTATTCTTGCCTGGAGAATCCCATGGACAGAGGTGCCTGGAGGGCTGTAATCCATAGGGTCACATGATCCATAGGGTCACACAGTCGGACACACACTGAAGCAACTTAGCATGCAAAAGGTGCTCTCTGATTTCCATCAGGGTCTCAGCCCTGGTGCTTGCATGGAGAGGCGAGGAAGAATTACTTTATCTCAAAGTCATTATTCTAAAATAGATGACAGAAATTAATTAAAACCTTAAATTGGGCCTTCCCCAATTAACTCATCAGATAGTATGTATTAAGTACCTTACACAAGCAGATAATCTACTTAACTTGCAAACATTTTTTAGTATTCAGATGAAAGCTTTGAAGTATTAACCCTAAATATATCAGGTTTCTTCAGAGTGTTATGACCATACTTATAGCATCATAATAATACACAATGGGCTTCCCTGGTGGCTCAGTTGGTAAAAAAAAATCTTCCTGCAGTGCAGGAGGCCAGGTTCAATCCCTGGTTTGAGAAGATTCTCTGGAGAAGGAAATGGCAACCCATTCCAGTATCCCTGCCTTGGAAATCCTATGGGCAGAGGAGCCTGGCAGACTACAGTCCATGGAGTCGCAAGAGTTGGACACAACGTGGTGACTAAACCACCACCAATAATAGACTATAATAATATATACTCTACCATGTATGTTTATAAGAATTTTATCAACTTATCATCTGATGCTTGGGGAGGTCCCTTGCTTTCTGCCTCATATTATTCATTCTTTCTTTCTTCGTCTAGTTCCTTTATCCATTCCTCCAGCACAAAATTGGTAAATGCTAGCTACTAAGGTTGTAACAATTAATAAGACAAAATCCTTGCTATCAAACATGTTATAGGTTCTCCGAAAGAAAAGGACTGGGATAGGAAAGCAGAACCAGAACAAACTTTCCAAAACAGAATTGCTTCCACCTTTCCAGGCTCTTCCCCCTTCAGCAGCACCCCCATGCCCATCTTCTGGCAAGAAATCCCTAGAAGTACAGAGAGACAAAGTCATAGGTTTTTCTTGCTCAGTTCCATAGCCAAAATCATACCCTGAAGAAAAGGTCCAACATTTCTTCACTAGCTCTCGCTTTGTGTGTGTGTGTGTGTGTGTGTGTGTGTTGACATCCAAACCTAACAGAGGTATGCAGGCAAGGTCTAGGGTGTGGTGGGATGCAGTTATTTCATAAGCAATTTGCAAAACTGGAAACAAAGACAATATTACAGATAATATGCTCCATGGTAACAAGCTGAATGAAGAGGAAAGTTTTCTTACCTATAAATAAACATATTATGTTCTAAACACTTAGGTGGTTTTAGTCTAATTTAGGTCAGTGAAGTCTGGAATCTAAAGAACTATGGTTCGTAGATTAGCTAGGGTTCCTGTAATGATTATTGGAACAGACCTAAGCCATTTAATGAAGACTCAGAGAACCAGCTGGCTGACAACATAGTGGCTGTACAATGGTAGACACTGATTCACTCTCTCATTCATTCATTTGTTAATTTAACAACCATTTTTCAACTACCTACCAGAGGACAGATGCTCTAATAATCAGAGAGTGATAGAACCGTTCAGTACACTATACACTATACTAAGCACTGTCAGTGTAATGGTCCCAGGAATTCTTTGGGTCACTGAAATACGAGTGAGTAACCAGTAAGTGATGAAACCCAGATTCCAATGTCGGCAGGCAGGCAGGCTCCAGTGAAAATTGATGCGTGACATAGTTCCAGGTCTCATGGGGCTCTCAGTCTAGACTGGGGTCCCAGAGCAAATAAACAATTTATTAACGATGAATCACTCTCTGCTACAGGTATACACGCAGGCTCTGGAACCCCAGGAGAGAGTTCATTTATGGTCAGGCATCATTGTTTACTTGCCTTCTCCACCAAAACACTTCCTTCAGTTACTTCCTCTCTCCTCGTTTTGAAAAGAAAATCAAATTTTGAAATCTTAAATTTTCTTCCTAAATAGTAGGATTATTTTTCCATCTCCCTTGGTATTTGTTGAGGTAGTTACACCTGGCTTGAAAAAACCGTTTTTCAAGGGCCTATTCTGTATTAGTCATTATTTGAGGGGTGGAAGTTCAAATACCCCACCAGGTATGTATTTGAACTACAACTCCCATCAGCCATGGCTGTTTTTCAATAAAGGCCCAGGGTTATCTGGTCTTTCTGTGATTCAAGAGATGAAAATAAATCTAAACTTTTCTCTCAGTATTTTAATAAAGCTAATTCAAGTGTTTTACAAATACTCTGGTGGCTCAGACAATGAAGAATCTGTCCTCAATGCAGGAGACCTGGGTTCGATCCCTGGGTCGGGAAGATCCCCTGGAGAATGGAATGGCAACCCACTCCAGTATTCTTCCCTGGAGAATTCCATGGACAGAGGAGTCTGGAGAACTACAGTCCACGGGGTCGCAAAGAGTCGGACATGACTGAGCAACTAACACTTTTACAAATGCAATAAAGGACAAATAAAACTATTTCTCAGGCTGATCTTAGCCTATGGATCCCAGATTACAGTCTCGAAAGATAATAAAGTTGGCTTGTGCCACTGAGGAGCTCAAAACAAGGATAGCAATGGAAAATAGAGACAAAGATGATTTATACCAAGAGAAAAACGATGAATGCCGAAGAAAAGGAATGTTATACGTAGGCTCAGAGAGGAATTACACTTTCAACTGTGATTCAGCAAAGGGCAGCAAGTCAATGTGAGCAATTTCACAGGCATTTACAAGAAAGAGAGGGCATATGCAGCGCAGGGAAGGGGATGAGTTAAGCTGCAGGTGGGAAAGTGCAGGCTGCATCGCAGCAAAGTGGAAGAGGATTGCTGGAGCTTCTTGTGCATTGTGAACAGAGAAAGTGAAAGATACAAACAGTGAGACGGACTGGATTTTGCAGGACTGTGGAATTTAGCATGATACTTTATTCTGGAGGGTATAGTCCCAAGGATCACCAATACACAAGATGTTAGGCGTCCTTCAATGTAGTAAATGGAATAAAGTTTGGGAGTCCAAATCTTGGGGAAAGGCTGCATACCACATCAATCTCTGGATGATTCTCAAAACAGATTCACAAATTAGATGCTCTAAAAACTAAACCCTGTACAGTTAGGAACAAACGTTAAAGCAGTTACCTAGCTTCCACATACTGTAGGTGCCTTCAGAATATTAAGGTTGTATAGACAGATGGATAGACAGGCGTATGCTATATATTGTTGTTGTTGTTGAGTCAGTAAGTCGTGTCCAACTCTTTTGCGACCCCATGGACTGTAGCCTGCCAGGCTGCTTTGTCCATGAGATTTCCCAAGCAAGAATCCTGGAATGGGTAGCCATTCCCTTCTCCAGGGGATCTTCCAGACCCGAGGGCTGAACCCGCGTCTCCTACAATGGCAGGCAGACTCTTTACCACTGAACCACCAGGCTATAATAGGAGTGTGAACCAGTAAAATAAAAGGGGGCGGGGAGAGGAGAGAGACCGGATACAGAAAGTTACCTAGGAGGCTATTATAATAATCCATTGTAATAAAAGAGTTTGGGATTGCTAGCACTCCCTGTGTGCCAGATATCACATGAGGTGCTGTTCATATATACATATTGTAATGAGAACCAAAGTTAGGGTAAGAGCAGTCCTCACTATTCACTTTCAGGAAAAAGTTGGATCAGCCAGTATTCACTGCTCCCCTCTCATCCTCTCAGCTTTTTCTATAATTCCTCCCTGTGCTTTTACTTCTAATACAAGTACTGCTGCTGCTAAGTCGCCTCAGTCTGTGTGGCCCCATAGACGGCAGCCCATCAGGCTCCGCCGTCCCTGGGATTCTCCAGGCAAGAACACTGGAGTGGGTTGCCATTTCCTTCTCCAATACAAGTACATGTGCCCTATAACTACAATTTGAAAGAAAACAAACATTAGACATTTGAATGCTGCCATTAAACCATTTTTCGAACAACTGAGACTCATTCCTCTTTTTACTGTTCCTTGAAGTAGGTCGTTAACAGTGCCAAATCCCTATTTTCTCCTCCTGGGTTTTAGTACATAAGGATCAATAGCTAAGAGGAAACAAATTTCAATGTTTGTTTAAAAAAAAAGGCAAGGGCTTGGTCTCTTCCCCACCATCCTCGCCCTACAATACCACTATGATATTACAGGTAGGATATAAGGCAAAAGCCAGAAGCGGGAAAAAAGCTTTGGTTTCCTCCCTCTAAAGAGCTGAATCTTTAGAGCAGATTCTAAACCTACAAATCCAAACGTCTGTTTACATGAGGAGTGACTATCAGGACTTTATTCCCCCCATCTTCCAGGCAGGAAGAACAGAGAGCCTGGAGGAGGATCAGAGCTACTAGACAAATGTCAGCATGTCTGCATACTCTGCAGACTAGAGGTGCAAACATGGGCATGAAGATGGTCCAGGTCAGCCCTGAGAGGTTGGTGCCTCCATCAGTTGGCCATGGGAGGTAGAAGAGTACCTGCCTGTCTTTCTTAATCACTGTGATTCTAACAGGAAAAACGATCCATGAACATCAGACTCTGCCAATCACATCCACAGATTCTCTTCTGTGAAGGAGAAAGATAAGATGGAAAAAGAGGTAAAGTTAAGGAGCAGAAATCCCTCTTTCTTAGGCCAGAGGCCAAAACATGAAAGGCATTATTTTAGGAAAGCTGGACAAACCTTCTTTGCGCCAAATTCTTTCTCTACTGAGATATCGCATTCCATCATCAATAATGTATCCCTGATGATCTTTCACACTGTCCTCTAAGTATGATCTCTTTCACTATGAACAGCCCTGAAAGGAGTAACCTAAACAGAATTTAGTACTTTGATGGGAATTACTTTTGCCTAGGGCTATGTGGAAAGCTGGGGTATTGGGAACAAGAAAGCATGCTGAGAAAAAAAGAAGATAAAAAGGAAGTAAATGAATCCCAAGAACAATTTGTGCCACCTTCATTGTTACACATCTGCTCAGATGCTATCAGCAAATATGATCACGTTCTCACTGATTTCAAGGATGACTTTGGGTAAAGTCCTGATGTTAACAATGCCCAGTCCTCTGGTTTTGCAGCAAAAGCACCATCTGGGAAATGAGGGAATTTATGCAAGAAAATGATATATATATATATATATGACTTTATAATAGATAAAATTAACTTGGTGATAGAATCCTAACATCTCTTAAGTAGAATGATTATAAGTATGAGTGAGTGAGTGATTGAAGTCGCTCAGTCATGTCCGACTCTGCGACCCCATGGACTGTAGCCTACCAGGCTCCTCTGTCCATGGGATTTTCCAGGCAATAGTACTGGAGTGGATTGCCATTTCCTTCTCCAGGGGATCTTCCCAATCCAGGGATTGAACCCGGGTCTCCCGCATTGTAGACAGACGCTTTACCATCTGAGCCACCAGGGAAGTATAAGTATAAGTATATGTGTATATATATATATATATATATAATGTTATATACATTATAGGTACTATGTCAGTATATATTGTCTAATTATATAATTGACATGTACGTGTGTGCTCAGTCATGTCCAGCTCTTTGTGACCCCATGGACTGTAGGCCACCAGATTCCTCTGTCCATGGAATTTTCCAGGCAAGAATACTGGAGTGGGTTGCCATTTCCTTCTCTGGGGGATCTTCCTGATCCGGGGATTGAACCCACATCTCTTGCATCTCTTGCATTGGCAGGCAGATTCTTTACCTCTGCGCCACCTGGGAAGCCCTATATAATTGAAAATTACGTACTAACATATTATATAATTATATAAGGGATATGATAGAGTTCTATCAGTAAGTTAATTTAACACAATTGGAGGAAGAGCGGAAGACTCTGATTCAAAACGATTCCTGAGGTTGATTAATTTCTAGGAATATTTTCTAAGAAGGAACAAAATAAATAGATTCATCTGATTCAAACGATTCCTGAGGTTGATTAATTTCTAGGAATATTTTCTAAGAAGGAACAAAATAAATAGATTTATGATACCCTTTGCACTCTTATTTTTAGAATAATTCAAAATAGATTTTGTGCACAAATTGGGGTGAAAATGTAAAGCAATTACTTTCAATTTTGTCACCTTAATTATTTCCAGCAGAACAGAAATCCTTTTGGGAAGATGCAGGTTTGGAATTTTTAACAGAGTGTTAAAGTGCCTGATGCTCTGACAAGGTCACTTAACGTACAGGAGTTCATTGATGCAGTCCCTCTCAGTGAAGACCTGCTACGCTACAGTCATTTAGGAAAAACATGACAATGTAACAGCAGACCCACATACTGGGAGGAGAAGCAATTTATTTCCCCTGTATTCTCTTTGCACCACACCATACAGAGTGTCAAACGCATGTCCGGGCATGCATAAGGCAGGAGACTAGAAATTAATTTGCTTCCCTCATAGAAACCGCAGTTACCGCATGCTAAGCCGCCCTGCCTATCTGTGGATGTTCATCCATGAATGCTGAATAAGATTTCTGCTGTTTGGCTTTTCATATGAAATGGTATACTGTTTGCTTAAAAAGGGAAACTCATTTTATCAAGTATTCTTGCAACCATGATTATGTTCAGAATACTAGCTTTGCTACTATATTTTAAATAAGTTTTCTTTTTTTTACCAGTTTTCACTGCTGACTTACTATCACCTCTCTGAAAGGGATTTTCTCAGTTTTCAACTTCACATTTCACTCTCGTGCAGCATTTAGAATTGGAGCCCAGAAGGCCAAGTGACTGAAGGGCAGGACAATGGAAAACAGATGCCTTCTTTTTTTTCTTTCCTAACAAAGTGATGGACATGTGTTTGTATCCAACTTTGTTTTGGGGAAGCATTCTTTTTAATCTATGTGATTAAATTATTTAATTCATGTGAGGTAGTCACCTTTAAAAGCATGAGGACAGATTAAATTTATCCTCAGAATTCACAATTTTTTTTTCATAAAATTGAACACCTCTGGTGAGTGTTGCAAAGTCACAGTGTTCTTGGGTGCTTAGATTTGTGCCGGAGATGTCACATTAAAAATGAAGAAAATTCCCACAGAGCCCCCACTGCTTGTTCCCCCCGACAGCTCTTCTCGCTGTGATCTGCTCTAAAAGGGTCCCTGACACCCACCCCTGTGACACACAAGAGACTGCTGCTCTCCTACAAGGTGATTGACAGCCAGGAGACACCCAGCTGGGCTGACTGATTTTTCCAAAATGGATAAAAGGAAAATCACAGAGATCTGTATGAAATGGGGTCTGCGGTAGAGGTGAGAGGATGCGGAAAGGGGACTGAGGGCAGGAAAGCTGTTGACGAATGTGAAAAGGCAAGGACTTTGAAGGAGAACACTGAAAGGACTTTGTAAGCTGGAAATGACTGGAGGAAGGAAAAGGACTAGATAATTATAACACCCATTTTACAACACCAATAAAGAATTCCTCTGGAATGGATGTTTTCAATTTTTGAAGAGGTTTAAGATTATTAAACTATTTCTAAAACTCTAAACAGGTATTACCTTAGACCAGGATATCTCAGTCTTGGCACTGATGAAAGTTAGGGCTGGGAAATTATTTGTTGTGAGTTTGTGATCAGTGCCTTATGGACTGGTTAGTAGCACCCCAGGCCTCTCTCCACTAGATGCCAGTAGTAGCCTCCAGCCTGAGTCATAACAACCAAAATATCTCCAGACATTGTCAAATATTTTCTGGGAGGAAATATCACTCCTGGCTGAGAACCACTGGCTGTTAACCATGGCTGTGTAATAATACAGTAAACTGGTAGACTCTGGGAGTTGGCGATGGACAGGGAGGCCTGGAGTGCTGCGATTCATGGAGTCGCAAAGAGTCGGACACGACTGAGAGACTGAACTGAACTGAAACTATCAAAATACAAGTGCAGGCCCATTTCCTAAGACTGATGTTTAATCAGTCTCTGGTATGTGTTTGAAGTTCCTAGAATGATGATATTCAACCTACTAAGTCTAATCATCAGTTTAGGAAACAATCAGTGAATGCATACGGCATGCCAAGCATTGCCTTGGATGATGAGAGAGCAAAGATGAATGAGAGGCTAATGACCTAGTGAAGAGATGGACACACAGTGGAAACATTTCCAAGATGTACTCGATTTTCTTAATGTTAAATGTACAGGACACTGTACCAACACAGAGGAAGAACTGGTAGCCTGATGGCACAACATTTGAGATGTCACTCCATTTCCATCAGAACTGCTAAAATTCAAAAGCAGCAACATTCAGGAAGTAGAGCAACCAGAACTCACATACATAGTAGTTTTACTACTGTCAACATGTACATATGTACACTGTACACACGTACATACATCAGAAGTGCACACATGTATTGGAAAGTTCACAGCATCACGCAGGAGATGCTCTCGGTGTCTCCCCCAAATTCCCTTAGCGCTCACTGTTCTCATACATGTCAGTCAGTTCAGTTCAGTTCAGTCGCTCAGTCGTGTCCGACTCTTTGCAACCCCATGAATTGCAGCACGCCAGGCTTCCCTGTCCATCACCAACTCCTGGATCTCACTCAAACTCACATCCATCGGTTCTGTGATGCCATTCAGCCATCTCATCCTCTGTCATCCCCCTTTCCTCCTTCTCCCAATCCCTCCCAGCATCAGAGTCTTTTCCAATGAGTCAACTCTTCGCATGAGGTGGCCAAAGTACTGGAGTTTCAGCTTCAGCATCATTCCTTCCAAAGAAATCCCAGGGCTGATCTCCTTCAGAATGGACTGGTTGGATCTCCTTGCAGTCCAAGGGACTCTCAAGAGTCTTCTCCAACACCACAGTTCAAATGCATCAATTCTTCAGTGCTCAGCTTTCTTCACAGTCCAACTCTCACATCCAAACATGACCACAGGAAAAACCATAGCCTTGACTAGATGGACCTTTGTTGGCAAAGTAATGTCTCTGCTTTTCAATATGCTATCTAGCGTGGTCATAACTTTTCTTCCAAGGAGTAAGCGTCTTTTAATTTCATGGCTGCAGTCACCATCTGCCGTCAAGGGCTTCCTAATAGATGCATCTGTGACCCTCTGCCAGGGAGCTTTCTCTGGCCACAGAGCCATGCTCTGTCTGTATCCAGAGCAGCTGAAGGGGCCTGCGCCAGCCATTAACCAATGACAAACAAGAGCTGTCCCATCCCAGCTAGTGAGTAGCTTTGGTATTCTGTCCCAACACCCATTCTGTAAAGACCCCAGGGAGAATGCGACCCATGGCTCTCATGCACACAGTCTTGTTTTGGATTCATTCCTGTGTATGTCTTATTTCTCCATTTCCCTATCAACTCTCAAATCAACTATTTGAACCCAAATCTAGTCTTAAGGTTTACTGCCGGGATAAACCAGCTAAAGATGCAGCACGATTCATATAAGCTGAAGACTTTAAAAAGAAGGGGGAAAAGGCATGACCGTCAACAGCAGCCTGGCTAAGTAAATTGTGGCACAGCCATATAATAAAATATGAGGCATCAATAAAAGTAAACCAACTATAGCTTCTTAATGTTACTTGAATGAATCTCACCAAACTTAATTTTGAGCAAAAGAGATTAGAATTAACATAACCCATACTTTATTACTATATTCATATCACACATAATATCAGGTAATCATTGTTCATGGTACTTAAAGATGATCATGGTACCTTTGGGAAGAAGCAAGGGTGGACAGGGATAGGAACAAGAGTACTGGGAATGTTCCATTTCCTAACATCCATAACATTACATAAGAGTATTCACTTTGTGGTAATCCTTATTTTTACCCCTTTTCTGTATACGTATTTCAATTAAAAGTTCTTAAAAATTTCATCATAGGGCATGTGAGAAAAGCAACAGATTGTGTAATGGAGATCAGGACTTGGGGAAGAGAGGGTAGAAAAAGATGTGGTAGTTATATTAGCTCGGGTTAAAAATGGTCCCTAACCAAGATTCAGGGGCCACCGTGAACCTTCCAGCTAAAACCAAAAAAAAAAAACAAGCAAAAGCAGACCCTGAGCCTTTCCCCTGAATTGGGGCTCACTAATTTCCACTCACTGCTATTTTCTCTGTGCCTTGCCTCCACACTCTTCATTCTTAGTCTAGGAAAACATTGTTCCTTTCTGAGCCTCCACCAGTGCTGAAAATTTCAGCCGTAAGATGTAGATTCTAGATAGGGAAACAGGAAAATGTGTAATGAGACCTCAGCTGTGTTAGCTGCGCTAACTTCTCAGGAGAACTGGAAAGGTCTTTATACTGTCTTAACACTGAAAAAATGCAATGTTCTTTCAATAGCTTTTCTGGAACACTCACTTTCCCTTGCACCTGAGGAACTTAGCCAGTATTTTTCCAGTATGAGACAGCACTTCAGACATCTAGATGGTGCTGAGCCTCAGCAACCACTATCAGGTGATAAATAACCATGGGAATGCATCGGCAATTGTGTTCCTAATCAGTAGATAAATTAATTACACGTAGCCAAGAGTTCATTTTTTTTCTTTCCTGTCTTCCTGCTGCATGATGTTTGTAAGGATTCTGTTGGCTCCAGCCAGAGGATTTTGATTTCTTCACCTCTTGACCCCTAATAAGGTCTTTCAAGGGAAAAGCCATTTTCTGTCTTCTCACCTCGGTCTTTATTCCAATCCATCAAAATAGTTCACGGAAATTTCAGTGATGGTCTGGTTGTAAAATTGGAGCCATGTTGCTGCTGGTAGCTCTTGCAATCTTTATTAGCATTTATGGACGTGAACCCAGGCAGTGGCAGTTATATTCCCATTATTAACAGCCTTTTAAGAGCCACATTACTGTCTTACCTTCATTGGACTTCTGTCTGAGAAGAAAAAATAAAGAACTGATTTAATTTCCTCCTGCCATTGACCTGTGGTATTTGTAAGGTATCGACCTGCCTCGTCTCTGTGAAATGGACCCTAGGAGGGCAGGTCACCTTGGTATGAAACTTCCCGAATAAGTCCATTTGAAACTGGGATCAGAACTAACTGGATAATGAGCTAAACTGAGAAGTTAGTATGCCTGATTCGAGGCCAGATCAGGTTTCCTCTGAAACATGAAGACCTTATTTTGAGACACTAGCTCAGTGAAGTAGATTTTGGAGAAAGATTCTTAGTCTTTGTGGAAAAACAAAAACAAAAGCAAAACTCCACTATCTTTCCAATTCTTCCGCAAACCCTTTAGTTTTTCTCATGCTGTTACCACAACAGAGGTGATTTATCTTTCCATTTTGAATGATGCTTAGTTCCCTTGGGGAAATTCAACTCGAGAAATAGGAAACTCACTCTAAAGAACAGTACAGCTCATCTCCAGAGAACCATACTTCCGGATCTCTGGACTTGAACTATTTCCCAGGTGAGTCATTTGACTCAGAAGCAACTCCGAGTGCATCAGGAAGGTGACAGGATCGATACTTGCGCGCTGCTCTGTCACTTGAAGTCACTCCAGCAACACCTGAGAAAGAGCTAGGTTTTCCTACCCGCCTCCTCACTATCCAAGTCAGTCGTGTTTGGATCAGCATTCAGGTGCAGGAAGATTCTCCCTTGTGGAATATTTGACAGATACAGTTTACCTTTTTCTTCTAGGTTCCCCTTTCATTCTTTTTCCTTCTAGTATAGACCTAGCAAGGGCTTCCCAAGGGGTGCAGTGGTAAAGAATCCACCTACTATTGCAGGTGACTCAAGAGATCCGAGTTCAATCTTAGGGTTGGGAAGATCCCCTAGAGGAGGAAATGGCAACCCACTCCGGTATTCTTGCCTGGAGAATCCCATGGACAGAGGAGCCTGGCAGGCTACAGTCCATGGGGTTCTCCAGGCAAGACTCTCTCAGATCTCAAAGAGTCGGACATGACTGAGGGACTAACACACACACAGACACGGTAGCTCTTTATTCCAAACTACAGATCAGAGCACTTCTGCTGACTATGGGTTTGTTACATATTTAATGAGACAGACTTAATAAGAGGAAAATTTATATGAAAAAATTCCACCAAACGACTGTTTACCACCCACTTACCAAGCACTTGTGATAATATTTGCGGCAGTATCATTTTCCTTATTTATTTACTTTGCAAGCTGTTCTGCCTGACCTGGCCCCATTATTCATTATACTGTTTAACTTAATAATTTATTTTTATAAAAATAATACATGTACATATTTTTTACATGACTTTGACAAAGCTCATAAGAAAGAGCAATAGTTTCTTGTCACCCTTTCCCAAGTCAGTTTGTCCAATAATTTGACTCTCTTGATACTGTCCTCCTTCTATTTTCTCTTTCTTTCTAAACCATCTGATTGAATGCTGAAATTCCATAGACTCTTCTCAAATCTTTGGTTTTTTTCTACTTTCCTTCTGAGCATTTTGGTCAAACTTTGAGAATTGTCTCAAATTTAACTTTTAATCCTTATACTGAATTTCTATTTTCTGCTCGCAATTCCAAAAGTTCATTCTTGCTCCCTGAATGTTCCTTTTTAAGCATAGACTGTAGCTGTCTCCTAGATGCAGCCTCTTTCCTTATCTCTCTGAGCTCATTGTTATTATAAAGTTTTCATCCTTTGCTCCTTGCATTGTCTCTATTGATGCCAAATTTCCTTTTCTGGTTGTTTGTCTTTCTCTTTCAGGTTGGAAGTTTACTCAACTATCTGGTGTTCCTTGATTGTTAATGTATATTTTCCTTTTTTATTATTGTCTTTGGAATAGGTATTATAATCATATGCTTCCAAATGCAAAAACATAAATATAAAAGAATTCAGTAAAAATTTCCCACCCATCTTTGCCATGCATCTGCCCACTTCCCATCTCTTGCCATAGGTAACCACTATCCTTGGGCATCCTCCCAGAGCCTTTATGCACAAGAGCTGTTGGAGCCACATTTCCCAGCCATTCTTGAAGTTGAGTGTGATCCTGTAACTAATTTCTAGTCAATAAATGTGAACAGAAACACGTGCCACTTCCAGGCTTATACTTTTAGGAGGCAGGTGCAACCGCTTCATACTCTTTTTCTCCTTCCGCTGGGTGGATGCTGATGGGAAGGAGGCCCTAGGAATTGGTACAGCTTCGAGATGGAAGGGACCCGAGTTCCTGAGTCAGCGTGTGTAGGAGAGATACCCATGGACCAAGACCTTAGCCTGCTGCGTGAGGGAGACATAAACTTCCATTGTATTTGAACCCTTAAATAATCTGGGTCTATTTATCCACACAGGCAAGCCTACTCTAACTAATTAAATTTGTCTACACATCACAGAGACATCAGCCACATTCTCTACATTTAAGGAAAGAGTAAAAGTCAGCAGTGTGAAATAGTAGGCACAGAGTCAACCAGAGAAGGTGGCATAAAAACGGCAGCAGATGTTGGCAAGAGACATGATGAGCAGCAGCTGGAAGAGCGGAAGCAGACACGCCTAGACAGCTGCTGCTCTTCAGTTCAGTTCAGTTCAGTCTCCCAGTCGTGTCCGACTCTTTGCGACCCCATGAATCGCAGCACGCCAGGCCTCCCTGTCCATCACCAGCTCCCGGAGTTCACCCAAACTCATGTCCATCGAGTCGGTGGTGCCATCCAGCCATCTCATCCTCTGTCGTCCCCTTCTCCTCCTGCCCCCAATCCCTCCCAGCATCAGAGTATTTTCCAATGAATCAACCCTTTGCATGAGGTGGCCAAAGTACTGAAACTTCAGCTTTAGCATCATTCCCTCCAAAGAAATCCCAGGGCTGATCTCCTTCAGAATCGACTGGTCGGATCTCCTTGCAGTCCAAGGGACTCTCAAGAGTCTTCTCCAACACCACAGTTCAAAAGCATTAATTCTTCGGCGCTCAGCTTTCTTCACAGTCCAACTCTCACATCCAGCTATAAGAGACAATGTTGAGGGTACCAATCCTGTACAGTTAGGAACAAACTTTAAAGCAATTACATAGCTTCTGCATACTGTAGGTGCCTTCAGAATATTCAGATTCTGTGTAGACAGACAGATAGATAGGAATATGTTATACATGGGGCTTCCCCAGTGGCTCAACAGTAAAGAGTCTGCTTGCAATGCAGGAGCCACAGGAGACATGGGTTCAGTCCTTGGGTCAGGAAGATCCCTTGGAGGAAGGCATGGCAATGCCACTTCAGTATTCTTGCCTGGAGAATCCCATGGACAGAGGAGCCTGGTGGGCTATAGTCCGTAAGGTCACAAAGAGTCAGACATGACTAAAGTGACTTAGCATGCATGTTGTAAATCAGTCAGTTCAGTTCAGTTGCTCAGTCATGTCCAACTCTTTGCGACCCCATGAATCGCAGCACAGCAGGCCTCCCTGTCCATCACCCACTCCCAGAGTTCACTCAGACCCACGTCTATCAAGTCAGTGATGCCATCCAGCCATCTCATCCTCTGTCGTCCCCTTCTCCTCCTGCCCCCAACCCCTCCTAGCATCGGAGTCTTTTCCAATGAGTCAGCTCTTCGCATGAGGTCGCCAAAGTATTGGAGTTTCAGCTTTAGCATCATTCCTTCCAAGGAAATCCCAGGGCTGATCTCCTTCAGAATGGACTGCTTGGATCTCCTTGCAGTCCAAGGGACTCTCAAGAGTCTTCTCCAACACCACAGTTCAAAAGCATCAATTCTTTGGCGCTCAGCCTTCTTCACAGTCCAACTCTCACATCCATAGATGCTTGCAAATATGTAGTCAGAATCATTATCCTCCAAAATATGAAAATACTACAGTTGAAGGATTATGGATGAGTGTTTTTTTTCCATCTGAATCATCTAAACTGTTTAAAAGAAAAATACCATCCATTTATGGTGAAAATATTTTTTCTTGACTTTGAAGGAGAAAAAGAAATCTTCCTTTTTAATTATATACTTCCATGAAAATATTTAATTTCTATGCATTCCATAAACAATACAGATATGATCCAAAGTTTTGTCCATTCCTATTTGGAGTTTTTCAAGAAATGAATATTTATATACCGCATAGACTATGACTGCATGTTCGCCGTTCCCCAGTTCCCCAGTTACAGAATCAGCTCCTTTGAAGGCAGACACTATATTGCACTTGAGGATTGTCACTGGCACTTGGCACATAGGAGGCACTCAGGAATGTTAAGTGAATGAATTGATGAATGCTTGAGTATTCCAGTAGCTTTTAATATGTAAATTCAATGGTAATTGATAAATTATCTCAGCCTTGGAATCTTATTCCCTGTTATTTCAGTTTTGCTAAGTGTATGATATAAAGTCATTGACTGATCATACTTAAGACACCTAAACAGTGTTCTTTTCTTTTTCTTTTACTTACACATCACAGCTCCATTCATCGCAAATAAAGGTGTAGATAGCATTGTCAAGTTTGACACTTTTGGAGATGGCATGGGACGATACAACGTGTTCAACTTCCAGTATGTGGGTGGCAAGTATTCCTACCTGAAGGTTGGTCATTGGTCAGAAACCTTATCACTAGATGTTGACTCTATCCACTGGTCCCGGAACTCAATGCCCACTTCCCAGTGCAGCGACCCTTGTGCACCCAATGAAATGAAGAATATGCAGCCAGGGGATGTCTGCTGCTGGATCTGCATCCCCTGCGAGCCCTACGAATACCTGGCTGATGAGTTTACCTGTATGGATTGCGGCCTTGGGCAGTGGCCCACTGCAGACCTATCTGGCTGCTTTGACCTTCCTGAGGACTACATCAAGTGGGAAGATGCCTGGGCCATTGGTCCAGTCACCATCGCCTGCCTGGGTTTTATGTGCACATGCGTAGTGGTGACTGTTTTTATCAAGCACAACAACACACCCTTGGTCAAAGCATCAGGCCGGGAGCTCTGCTATATCCTGTTGTTTGGGGTGGGCCTGTCCTATTGCATGACGTTCTTCTTCATTTCCAAGCCGTCACCAGTCATCTGCGCATTGCGTCGACTAGGGCTGGGGACCTCCTTCGCTGTCTGTTACTCAGCCCTGCTGACCAAGACAAACTGCATTGCCCGCATCTTCGATGGGGTAAAGAATGGCGCTCAGAGGCCAAAATTCATCAGCCCGAGTTCTCAGGTTTTCATCTGCCTGGGTCTGATACTGGTGCAGATTGTGGTCGTGTCTGTGTGGCTCATCCTGGAGGCTCCAGGCACCAGGCGGCACACCCTTCCAGAGAAGCGGGAAACAGTCATCCTAAAATGCAACGTCAAAGATTCCAGCATGTTGATCTCACTTACCTACGACGTAGTCCTGGTCATCTTGTGCACTGTGTATGCCTTCAAAACGCGGAAGTGCCCAGAAAATTTCAACGAGGCCAAGTTCATTGGTTTTACCATGTACACCACGTGCATCATCTGGTTGGCCTTCCTCCCTATATTTTATGTGACATCAAGTGACTACAGAGTAAGTCTTGGAATGGTTTCTCCTTTTCCTTCTTCCTGTATCCTTCTACTGTTTTGTTATGTAGAATTTACAATAGATTCTCTTTATCTCAGCAATCAGGTAGCTAAATAACAAATGCTATGGTGAACTGCCATGTTGCATATGGAAATTAATTCACTGTGTTTTAAAAGCATTTAATTTGTGCTTACTATGTGGAAAACATTGTGCTAGGCACAGAGAGGAAGATACATGTATATGGCATGGTCATTCAAACAATTTATAATCTGGTGGGAGAAAAGTATAATACACACACACCTTTAAAACTTTTAATTAAATTTAGAAAATGAATGATGAGCGAATAAGACTTACACCACTAGAAATCTAATGAGAATACTTTAAATTAGACACAAGAGGCCCCGGCTACCATCGATCGATCTGTAAGTTAAAACAGACTTGCAATATTAAGCCAGGATCACTTTAAAGACCTAAAAACTCTCACTTGAGTTTCAGATAAGCATCATTATTTCTGTAAAATGGGTTAAAATACAATGTTTACTTATTGTACTTTTCCTAAACTTTAGTTCCTGTAGGCATGGTATATATACGTAATCCTTGAATTAGTTAAAATTTTTACTGTCTATATTCAGGCAATCAGTGATATGTAGTTCAAAGTTCTGGGCTTCAATATAATTATCATCTTTTCTAAAAGAAACTGATTCATCATTCCATCAAAACTTCTCAAATTGTTGAAACGATCCATCAGTTGCTCTTGCATTTAAAATTGTAATTTTAGTATCTTCCAATGAGTGAGTATGAGTGAGTATAGGAATTTTTCCCTCTTAAAGCAGTCGGTTTTTATTTTCTATATTTCTTAAGTTATCATAAAGTTTTCCAGAGGCATTATGGTTTCCTTGTTACACTGTGATTTCACCAAATAAAGTGCCTCTGTAGGTTAGAATAGTCTCCAAAACTTTTGTTTATCAGCAGTTCCTGTGTTGCCAAGCTCTTGAATATCGCAGCTCAAAAATAAGACAAAGCTATTTACAGCAACAGATCAAGAGACCGGCAAAGCTAGTGTGTCTAGTCTATTAAATTATCCACCAGCATATGACTCAAAGCTCTGGACGACCACAAAGGAAGAACAAGAAAAATGAAGACTATATACTCAGTGTTGGGGTGACCGTCAGGCTTTCTGAGAGTATCTATAAACATTTTTGAAAATCTGTCAAAGGAAAAAACATCAGAACCAAATCAGAGGTCAGAACTAAAATCAAAGGCCAGATTATATGCACCACAAGTGTTGAGTGTGGGGATTAAGTGGAGAACTACAGTTCATGTATTTTAATACCCCCAATTCTATCTTTTATTTTTCAGTACACATCACCCTCTTAAAGACCTGTAAGGATTTTTTTTCCAGTTCTTAGGTAGCCATCTTTAGTAGATAGGACTTGGGGTATTGGGACTGTAAAATGGTTATTCCACTGTTAATTATTTCAGCCTCAACATATGATTTGAAACTGTTCTTTCTCAGAAAAGCTAATTTTAAAAAATAGCAGAAAATACTACTTAGAATGAAATTTAATTTCATTGAATGAACTAGCATTTATTTCTAAAAATGACTTCCCCCCTTTAACATGATAGCAGTATCATGATTCAATGAAATTAGCTGAAGCCCCAAAGTTTCACCACATGACAGGTTACTAGAGAAATGCAGCAGAGAGTGTAAAATGCAGTAAAGCTGAGTGTTTGAGGTATGTGCTAATTAAGGCAACAAAGCATACAGAGATCATCTGAGGTCACACTTACCCTTGCAATAATGCCAACCCTAAGTTTACAAGAGAACTGAGAAGGTACACCAGAGCCTCCAACACAGTGGTTCTCATTTCAGCTGCACATGGAATCAACTGGGTAGCTTTGAAAAGCTACTGATACCTGGGGCAGAGCCCCAGAAATTCTGATTTAATTGGCCTGATCTGTGGCCTGAACTTCAGGATTTGTCAAAGCTCCCCAAGTGACTCTCACTTACAGCCACGATTAAAAATCACTGCTCTAATGAATCACATGCTCTTCTCATCTCATAGATAGCTTTAGTGTGGCCTGCATTGTTCTGAAATTCTTTGAAATATCTGTCAAAGTTAGAAAACTGAGAAATTTTATATAGCTATCCAGATTCTTGGCTCCTCTTAACAAAGTGAAACATGTGAACCCTAATTCCTACATGCAACAATTAGCTGGTTGAGTAGTGTTCATGTATCTAGACAGAACTCTCACTCCTATTGCCCACAATGCCCACCAACCCCTGAATTCTTACACTTGGTTTCCTTCATGTATGAAGTATTTGAACTCGGGCCCCTTGTTTTAGACTGAGATTTTAAATTTCTCAGAGGTAAACCATGTGGCTCAGATAGAATCAGCAGCATTAGAAAAGTACCCGTTAATCTAAGAACCGGCATTAGAAATCTGGACATCAGTCAACAAGGCTTATGACTCAGTACTTTGCCACCCACTGGGAGTTACGCATAAATATAAAGTACCATTCCAGTCTTCAAAAAGCTTATACTCCAGTTGGGAAAAAAATAACAAGAATGAATGTATCCAAGACTAATGCAGAATAGTTTATAATTAAATTACTGATACAAACTCTTAAATGCCTATTTGTTTCAAAAAAAGTGTTCGATCAGTAAGAGCTTGGTCTTTCCAGGAATACTCCTGCTTAAAAAGGTGAGATTTCACCCTGGACCTTCGTTGGAAAGTGCAATTAAGGTAGTTAGAGAATATAAGGCTTACAAGGAATATTCTTGAAGCAAAATAGAAATGAACCAAGAAAATATGGTAATATTGGTTGTTCTCAAATGGAAGGTAAGGTAAGAAACTCACGGGAACTGGCAATTTGGTCAGATTATACCAGGTAAAAGAATTCGTTTAAATAATGTTTAAGGGTTTTGAGGTCTTGTGATTTTTTTTTTAAATTTTTTCTTGTTTTCTTTTGGTTGGTTGTTCGCTTGGGCAAAAAAGTAACATAATTAAGGTAAGAGGGAAAGAAAGGAACTGACTCTACCTGTTCGACCTCCAAGACCTTACTCTGCTAAATGCTTTGCATACTTGAGCTCACTCATTCTCATTAGCACCCTGGAAAGCAAATTTCATTATCCATTGGAAAGATGAGTAAACAGACTCAGAGGATAATTAACGTCCCAGGTGGCACAGTTAAGAAATAGTAGGACAAGATTTTTGGATCCAAATCCATGCCTTTCATGCTATATCACAAACTTATCTGTTCTTAATAGGAGGAATACACTTGTAGGAGTAAAGCCTAAAACAAGCAAGGCTAATTGATGCTATAAGAGGCATCAAGACAAAGCAAGCAAAAACTTGGGTAAGAATCCAAAACTGTGAAGAATCTTAGAGGCATACCCAGACCATCTCCTTTATTGCAACATAACTGTCCTGGATAGTGTAAAGAAACAAACACTGAGCCATCAGGGATTCAATACATAGTGTACATGGTGTAAATAAAAAATTAGGCCATGTTTGGGCGGAAAGTTTTCCATAAAAAATTACAAAGGTAATTACTAAGTATTTTGTTCAGTCATGTTTTCCAAAAGTATTTGAGGCTTTATCATGGGCCTTGGAGATGCAGCAATTAATATAGACCAGCCCCTCCTTTTTTATAACTTATAGTCTAGTAGGGAACAAGAGGAGATAGAGACGGAGAGTGAGTAATGAACAAATGAAAGTTTGGGATGACTCAGGCAGGGGTGAGTGCTGTGATGGAAGGGAGGGGGGTATGCTACTTCCCAAACTTTAAGGTGTATACACCTGGGAATCTTGCTAAACATTTTGATTCAGTGAGAAGGGATGAGGCCCAAGATTCTGGATTTCTAGCAAGCTCTTAAGTGATGGAGATGCTGCTGGGCAAAGGACTGTACTTCAGGTTTCAAGGTGCTAGATTCTTTTCTGGGGTAGGGATAGGCAAAGCACTTAATCTAGGCAGAGACTTGGGGGTGACTTTAGAATTTTTTTTACAAGGTTGAAGTACTTGCAAAGAAATTTCAGTGTTCCCATGCTGAATATTTGAAGACTTAAAGAAATGTATCACATCTCGTTCTTTCAAAAAAAATCTTTGCCACCCCTCCTAGTACCCATTTCATAATACTCTACTGAAAGATGGAAAAGCCAGACAGGGGAATTCCGCACACTAAACAGATGAAGCAGTAAGCACAAATGCCTCTAGGCAAAAATGTCATAGCAAAGAAAGGTGTATCTGGCTACAGTTTAATGAGCAGATAGAAGTGTGATTTTATATGAGAGGTAGGCAGGGCGTGGGGGGCTAGACCACATAGGATTTCATAGCACATAGCAAAAATTTAGATTTTGTTCTATATGGAAAAAGAAACCACTGAAATTCACTTTTAAGCAGAACAGTTTAGTGATCTCACATTTTAGAAAAAAAAAATTCAATCTGCTGAAGACACTATATGACAGAAAGGCAAAAGCAGGAGAGGGGAGAGTGGTTAGGTATTGTGGTAGGTGTTCTGGTTGGAGCTGATGGTGTCTGGAGCCAAGGGTGGGATGTCAGTGATGGAGACAGAACATGTCAGGAACTGTGAAGGGTTTTTAAACCATCGTGCAGTCTAACAGGTGAGTCCACCACAGTTTCAGGGATGCTGACAGAAGACAAGAGATTCCTGATTCAGAGACAAAGGACTTTATCACCCACAGCCACCACTGTAGCCGGAACATCAGCATTTGTGTAGGCTTCCCAGTTTCCACCAGGCAATGCAGAGTGGGCTGGTGACGCTTGCATACACAGTCATCAGGACAAGATCAGTGTTACTGACCTTTCACCTTCTCCTTGAATCTGTCACAGCCCAGCACTGTTACTGATCTTATCCTTTTTTTAAAAGGTGGGTATTGTGTTCATCGTAGGCTTTTAGCAAGAAGTGCCTCACTTTTCTCATTCTGATCCCAGCCCTAACTTCTCCCTAACAGGTCTGGGTAGGATGGTGACTTGGTTGTCTGTAAACAACAGAGCATAAATACTTGAGTTCTTACCTCCCCAAAGTTTCCCAGCATACTGGGTCTGATGTATACAGTTGGCAGCTACCCTTGGGGATGGGGAGACTTTCATCCAATCCTTCCTGTCTTCTTAAGGCAGCTGCAGTCAGGATGGTGAGTAAGGGAAGAACCAGGTAGAAGGCAAATCTGCATGCCAAGAAGGAAAGCACATTTGCTCTGTGTTTCAAATGAAGATCCGATGTTTCTGAGCACCCAAAACCTTGAACTGAATGGCAAGATCATCATTATTATCACTGTTCAACTTTGGAGACCCCTTGACTCAGGAGGCCAGAGCCAGGTAGCTATCTGCCTAGGGAATATAGCGTGTGTATTTCAGCTTACTTGGCTCTGACTCACATAGACAGCAACATTTTTAAAGGCATCCATCTCAACTCAGGTCATTTGCTATCTCAACACGATGACATCGCTTAGTGTCTTGCCTGGTTTTAGCATAGAGCTCAGCAAGTGTTCCAGCACTGCAGCTGACTGTAAGAATCTCTCTAGATTTCCTCACATCAGTTTCTAATTCTTTGGTGTAGCTCTTTTGTCAGCATTTTAAACCCAATGCAGGTCAGTAAAAGCCCAAACACTAGTCAGTGCCTCATCTATGGTCTTCCAAAGCATTATTCTGTTTCAGGGAAATCTCATACAAAGGACCAAAGCTCTTTTTCTGCAGCCAGGTTTCCAGTGTAAAAAAAGCTGAGACCTTTGTCATCTTGGAATGGATCTAAGTTTGGCAAGAGAGACCACAGCAGGGGATGAGCCATAAGGGGCTCAGCTGTTGCCATTCCTCCTTCACAAGCACCAGTCACCTGCCTCCCTCATCTTCCAGGGGAGGCAGGCAAAGTCCCAATGATTCACCTGGTCTCTGCAAGGTTCCTCTCTTCATGTTCAATGTAGTCACATGTCCCTGCATCTTTTATGTGGAAAAGAGTGTAACTTTCTGCCCATCAGGGATCCAAATCAGAATAGGGAGGAAATCCACCCCATGCCCAGAGGAGAGTCAGCAACGATTTCAGTACTGGTCCAGCAGCTCTATCTAAACCCACTTCCTGTTACTCAGCCTGCGACCCCATCTCTCAAATCTTCTTTATTGATGGCAATAAAGTGGAGCACTATTTATTGCTTGGATGACCACATAACTTGGTCAACCTGTTTACTACAGATTCTCTGGACTTCTCTCGAGGCCTGTTAATCAGCCCACATTTCCTCTTTGAGAAAACCTTTCCAATCTCACTGTCACAGCTGTCTAAGACCATAAAGTCTAGATTTTACTCAGCTTATTCTAACTTACCATGCTACCCTGCCAGTTTTGTAGACACTGACAAAAAGGACTTTGTAACTCAAAGCAATAGCAGTAGCTGGAAGTTTAGCACTGGCTCTGGTTCCCTGAGCCCTACTTTCTGCAGACTAGGCAAAGGGGACTGTAACCACCGCATAGTCAGTGGTGGCATAAGCCGGAGGAACTGTGAGATTAGGAAACCTGAGTCTTCTCTAATGGATGATACGCTGGTCCCTTGTTTCACAGACACTATCTCCATCTCTTAAGGCTCTTTGCAGTAAAAATCCCTTGAAAAGAAAATCTGGAACAAAAGCCGTCAGAGCCACGGCTTGAAAGATATAGAAGCCCAAGAGGTCGTAGAGGATTATCTTCCGAAAGAACAAATACAACTTGCTATTGGACTGGAAGTGTGGGTGTAAGGGAAGTGGACAAACTGAGGATGGCTCTCAGGTTGGGGGCTGCACAGTTGGGTGGCATTTGGTGTCACTTAAATGGAGACACTGGAGGAAAGGATCAAGTCTGCTTACAGATTCATTCTGATTTGCCCACTACATAGCCACAACGATACGCCAAGACAGCAGCTGAGTGTATAGGTTTGGAAGCCCAGAGGATAAGCTGGAACTAGTACTACATATGTGAATATCATCCACACAGGAAGTACTTATACCCTGGAACTCAGTGAGATGGTGAAGGGAAGAGTGTCCCAAACTGAGTTCTGAGACACTCCAGCACTTAGAGCTCAGGGAGGAACAAGTTAGCAAAGGTAACTCGGACGAGGAAATGTCAGTGAGGGAAGGATGTATCCAGGAAGTGGTTAACCATGTCAGGTGTTGCTAGGAGCTTGAGGAAGATGAAAACAGAGCAGCGTGAACTGGGAACGTTCAAAGATGCAGGACAAATAATTATATGTAAGTGCAGATTTTTTATAGTGTGATTTATAGAAGGAATTGAGCAACTGAAACTATGAGGCTGATACTTGGATTTTTTTTAAAAGTACCTTTTAATTTTGCAGCATAAACTGTGACCAAAATGCACCTTTAGTTTTGCCTCCCATTGTTCCCTTAGTAGTGAGTAAGAGTAATCACCCCCCACCCCTGGATGGAAATCCCAGTGGATAGAACAAACACACAGGGTGTTCACCATGTAAGGCACCGTGGGACAGAAAAGCAGGTGACAATGCTCAAGAGGTCCACGACTTTGTGCGCCCTTGGGTAACATAAGGTCCTACAATAACTTTCAGTGGGAAATAGTCTATTAGGAAATTCAAAAGCCTTGCCCATGTAATTATCAAAACCATATCATGACTTAACATTCAATCTTATTTTCTCCTGCAGTCTGGCCTGCCTTCGAGCTGTACCAGTCGGTTTCCCCTTTCTCCTAGCTCATAGTCCCCAGTCCACCAGTTGCTTTCCCCTCGGCTCTGGTTAAAGAGTAATAAGGAAGCAGTCGGAGAGTTCTTATGGAACAGAGGGCTTTATGATCTTTGAGTCCCCAGCGGCTAAAGACACATCCTTGGGATAATCTGGAAGATGATTAAAGGATGTTTTCATGTGATTATCAGAAATTTCCTGTTTGTTTTTTTTTTTTCTTGCAGGTCCTTGAGTGAGTTGGCTGGCAATTTTCTACTCTAAGTTGTCACACTTAGGCCCAAAACATCCAGCTGTTCCCCCTCCAGCCTCCTTCCCATCCTGGGAAAGACTCCAGGCCCCTCCACATGGGCCTTAGATTCCCCCCAATGGTTCTCTATCCCATGGCTCATCTTGTCCAGCATCCCACTCACATAGCCTCTGCTTTGATAAATTCTTAAAAGGCTATTTCAACACATTCACAAGTCTTCTTGCTGTGGTACAAAAGTAACTGGCCATTTCTCACCTAGGAATCAGGCTCCCAGTCAGAGCATCTTCCCTCCACAGAAAAAGCGTCAAACCTTCTGTGAATGGCCACACCAATGCCCTTCTCTCTAGTGAGGAGATGGGTACAATCCCTCTATAGTAGAGAGGATGTGGAATTCACAGTACAACTTTGTGCAAGCTCTTCTCACAAAAGCCTTCCTCCTCCTCTCCTTTTAATGTCTTAAAATGTGTGATGAGTTTTAAATTTATAGAAGTGTTTTTAGAAAAGGTTTAGAAAATGTGCACATTTGAACCTGTCTCACCCTCATGGGATAACTGATCACTCTCAAACTGGCACCACAGTCAGATCTGACACAGGAAGAACACGGTTTTAATAACATGTTTTATATATCTGTGTAAAAAAATTGTGCTAGTAATGGACTTGCTATGAATAACATAGTTATGATGATCAAGGCTTTTCCATTATGGAATTAGATAGTAGACTTTTCTGAGAAGTTAAAGGAGCCTGAAATCGGGGACCAAGGTGGAGAGCACTGGAGTGGTTAGGGGAGCAGAAGCTTTAAGACAGTGAGGAGAGATTTGCTTTCAGCAATTAAAGTAAAACCAGATTCTAAAGAGTTATGAAACACATGTAACCTGATTTTTAAAAAATCAGAAACAGGAAGAAATCTTCTAAAACTATGTGGCTCTTCTAGTTAATTGTTCAGTCTTCAGTTTTCCTTGATTATACAAGAAGGTCAGACACTTTGGGGCATGAGAAATTATTGCTATCTGGTAACAGCATCGCCTGAAGAAAAAGGAAAAAGAACTCTAAAATGACTCGAGGATTTACCATAGCTACTCTGAGTAGAAACTGATAGAAGAAATAATTAATTGCCATTTTTCATACTAAGAGTGATTAAATATGTAGAATCTAATTTGGGATTTTCCAGAAAAATCTATGGGAGCTGAAGCCAGGACAAATGAGAAGATCAGAGAAGATGAAGAGTGGTGGCAAGAGAATAAAAAGAGGAGATGATAAAACCTAGTTCTGAGGTTTACTTTCCGGGGAAGCAAAGGGATAAAGGGGAAATTCTTTCTTTGAAAGAAAGGGAAAACAAAGATGGACTAGTGAGTATCTGATGTATCAAAATTCAGAGAGATGCTAATGAAATGCTTAAGAGTAGGTACCTAGAAGAAAATTGACAGTGTCCCTCACTGTTGAGTAAGGAAATCGAGAGCAGATAGGCAGCCCTCCCAGCATGAAAGACAGAAAGAAATATGAAACAGGATCAAATTTGTTCTTGATATAGTAAACCTTAAACAAGCCAAGTTGATTAACTCAAACCATCAGACTTCGGGTCACTCCATCACTCAGTACTGACATTTTACTACTTAAGATTCTGACTTCAGTGGCTCTGCAGAAGTATCTTTTATACAAACATAATGAAGAAAACAAACAAAACAAGAAAGTATATGGGAAGTCTTGGCAAGCCTTGAGGAACACCCATCACAAAGAGTGTTTGCTTACAAATCCTCAGCAATGGTTCCCTGTGGATCCCAGGCTCAGCAGATTCAACATAATTGCTGTATTGGTTTGGCTAGAATAAGGACAGAACTGTAGATAATCTGGTTTTTTCAGTTTGCTCTTTTTTTTTTAGCATTCTCTTGAGTTGACCACTGTATTGAATTTATAGTCAAGATACTTAACTAGGCAACCTTTTCTTGTAGGTGCAGACAACGACCATGTGCATCTCTGTCAGCCTGAGTGGCTTTGTGGTCCTGGGATGTTTGTTTGCACCTAAGGTGCACATCATCCTGTTTCAACCCCAGAAGAATGTGGTCACGCACAGGCTGCACCTGAACAGGTTCAGTGTCAGTGGAACCGGGACCACGTATTCTCAGTGTAAGTATGGCACTTGACACGGACCCCTTCAAACATAGCATTGTGGTAGGGAGCAGGCTGGGAGGGGGAACAGAAGACATAGAAACAGACAACACATGTCCACCCCATAATCAATCTCAGTTCAGTTTTAAAAAGTGCTGGTTAATCACTGTGTCAGGTGCTGTGCTGGCTGCTAACAATAGAATGACAATGGAAGAGGGCAAGTTCCTGCATTCAGTCTAGCTGAGATGACAGATATTAAATCCACGACCACAACTGGGATTTTTAACGACCTCTGGACACAGACAACCAAGTTTCTAGTCCAACCAGTTCAGTAGTGAACCCTGAGCACATCACTTTACTGCTTCCTCCCTTAAGTGGTCTAGAGGGCTGGACTAGACTGGTGCTCTATAAAGTGTGTTTTGTGTCACGTAGATGCTGAAGGTGCTTCATAAAAATTAAAAGAGGAAGATAATCAAATAAGATGGAAAATGCAACAACCTAAATAGCCACTTGGAAGTTCAAAGTACCTCCTTGCCGTGAGCATGATAAAGGTTCTAAGAGTCTCTACACAAGGAACCCTGTTTCATTCTGTTATTTACAGTTTCTTAAAAGTATCTGACCACAAGAAAACCAACTCACATCCCACGGAATACACCTTGGAAAATTTGGACTAGATCTACCTCCTATTACAAAGACACAATGTTTTTTCAGCTAACAACCAGCTGAGAAGGCAGTGTGAACTGAAAGATACCAGGATAACTCCCAATCAGAATTCTCTCTCCTCTTGGCCTGCAAGTATCTGAAACTATCCTTAGAGAAGCATTTAATTCTTTAGAGCCATCCAAAGCACAAATGTACCTAAAGGGGACAACCTTTTAAGCCATTTTCAGCTAATCTGTGGTATGAAGTAGGAGAAATTCACTGACAGAAGGATGAAGAAGGGGAAGTGTGGGGGAGAAGGGCTGAAAGTGACAGAGACAAATGACTACTTCACAATTTTGCCCCAAGCCGATTAGAAAGAAAACTTCAAAATAGCTCAGCATCACAGAGAGCAATCGCATTAGTGCCCCAGTTTCTTCAACAACACACAGAATTTTATAGTGCAGTCCTTTCCCTAGCAAACAAAGGGAAGACTGAGAGCTGCCAGCACCTTTCAGGGACTCGCTGAGTATACCACTCCTCCCCAGTCTCAGCTGCTATAGAGATGGACACCTTATTTATTTTCAGCTCAACTTCCAGGTGTCACAATGGCTGAGTCCCAGGACCTGGTAAAACCTGTGACATCATTTTCCTTGTGACCCCATGGACTATACAGCCCACCAGGCTCCTCTGTCCATGGGATTTTGCAGGAAAGAATACTGGAGTGGGTAGCCATTCCCTTCTCCGGAGGATCTTCCTAACTCAGGGATTAAACCTGGGTCTCCTCCATTGCAGGCAGAGTCCTTACTGTCTGAGCCACAAAGAAAGCTGCTTATTTCTTGAGCAAACAAATCTCTTGTCCAGCAGCCACACTATAACAGCTAATCCAGACAAGAAAAAGCTGGCATATAACTAATAATAATAGCTAATAAAAACAAAAACAGTAATGGAGCTAAGAGGAACTATCATTTATTGTTTCCTTTGTGCTAGGCATTGTGCTAAATACTTCATACATGTGTGCACGCATGATATAGCTTATTTAATGCTCACAACTCTAGGAGATAAAGAAACCCATCCAAGGTCACACATATTGAAATTGGCAGAACCAGAACTTAGAGACAGTTTCTCCAATTTCCAAACCAGGACACCACACCACCACATGCTGCTACTTCAAACAGGAAACTTCCCATGGACAAGGTACTTTCAAGGGAAAACTAGGTACTTTCAAGGGAAATTTCCCATGGACAAGGCTTTCAAGGGAAAACAAAAGAAAGGTTACCCTAGGCTGTGCAGCATGATTTACCTCTGGGTGAAGAGTCTTGTTGAAAGCTTAGAGCTCAGACATTTTTCAAATCTCATACATCCAAACCTCAGTAATTTAGATTGGTGGCATTTTCTGATGCATAGTCTAGGAATTAATAAATTCCTGAAAAGGTAACAAAGGCACTTTACCCAATCAAGTCTCTCCTTAGAATTTGAGAAACATCCATTGACACAGAAGCAGTGGGATGCAGCTGCCACGGACATGCTCCGGCTGTCACTGTGTCTGATCTGCTGGTGGCCCAGCCAGTTCTTCAACACAGACCTCTACCAGCCCAGCAGTTTAGCACTGTTTTGTTACTCAGTGAAATTTCATTTTTTATCTTTTAAAAAATCTAAATTTAGACCTCATTTTCCCCATGACTTTCCTGTAATTAATCCAAATTAATTAAGTGGCATGAAAGTAACAAATGAGATAAATTTTGACTTCCCTAGTGGCTCAGACGGTAAAGCGTCTGCCTATAATGTGGGATACCCAAGTTCAATCCCTGGGTTGGGAAGATCTCCTGGAGAAGGAAATGGCAACCCACTCCAGTATTCTTGCCTGGAAAATCCCATGGACGGAGGAACCTGGTAGGCTACAGTCCATGAGGTCGCAAAGAGTAAGACACGACTGAGCGACTTCGCTTTCTTTCTAAAGTAACAAAGTGAAGTACTTTTGTCATGTTTCTAGGCAATTTCAAAGTGCATCAGTAACAAATCCATTGATTTTTTATTTATAATTCTTTTTTAAATATAAATTTATTTATTTTAATTGGAGGTTAATTACTTTACAATATTGTATTGGTTTTGCCATACACCATAATTCTTTATCTTTTACTCACAATAAGTTTATATTTGTGGGCTCATTTTATCCCATGAATACTGGATATCATGAGTTCTATTTTATAGCAAGAAAATAAGAGACGTTACTTCTCAAGGATACACAAGGATTCAAGTATTGACAATGGATTTTCTGATTTGTGATTAGTATCCTTCCCATTTTAATACATTGGAACCATTGCCATGAAATCCATTCAATCATTAAATGCTTGAATGCCTTCTATGCACCAGAAATTTCTAAGTGCCTGTTGTACACAATGAATAGGATAGAATCCCTGGTCCCAGGAAGCTGAATGTCTAGGGCATTGTTTTTCATGCTATAGAGTGTAATCCATGAATGAGTCATGAAATTGATTTAGTAGCTTTGACCAGCATTTTTTTAAAAGAAAATATAAAGTATCTTAGAGTGCATCACATGTAATAGGGTAAATAGCATTTCGTGAAGTTTGCTCAAGTTTATATATGGATACCAGGTTCAGGTAAAACATTTCTTTCTATGAATTTCCATCAGAGAAATTTGAAAGCCATTGATCTATGGAATCTAGTTATAAGTATAAACCTGCTACTGACTCACTATGGTGAAAATTTGAGCAATTGGTTTAACATCTCAGTGCCTGTTTCCTCCATTATAGATTCAATTCAGTTAATATTCATTTCACTCCTAAATACCGGGAAGTGTGTTTTTTAAGTAATCAAGAAAAATCTTTAAACTGTTCTGAATTCATTAAGTAAAGCATATGTTTTTCTTAAGTTGTACATAATTTATATTCTTCTGGTGAGTGTTTGCAAGCATTCCATTGGGTTATTGCTCCCAATATTGCTGCTGACTTTCTGACTTACTTCCTTCAGAGGTAAAAACGAAAACCTCATGTATGGATGAGAGTCAGCTGGTATAGCCACAAAGTTACCCCCACAGAGACACATTTAGTTATCTATTCCCACATAACAAACTTCCCCCAAAATTTAGTGGTTTAAAAGAAAGCACTTTCATTATGTCTCTTGGTTTTGTGGGTCAGGAATTCAGGCGGGGCTGGACTGAGCAGTCTGGCTCCCCTACGAGGGCTTTACTGGGGTCCTTCTGTGCTGTTGGCTGAGACTGAGCTAATCTGGAGAGAACACAGTGGTTCACTCCCTCATATGGCAGCTTGGTGGAACGCATCTCCATGTGGGACCTGGAGAGCATGACAGACCCTACGCTAATTCAAGGGGAGGGATGAAGTCCCCACTTCTCAGAGAATGTGTGGCCATTTCCATCATGCCACCCTCTCCAAATCCTAAATCCATCCAGTACTGCACTCTTAGCGGAGATTAAGTGACATGACACCCGCAATACCTAGAACTCACCTTGACTGAAAGGTACAGCCACATTAACTCCCAGTTAATTCTCTGGCAAGAGAATAGCAGAGATACCACATCCCTCTACTTTCGAGTGTAAGTGAGCTCCCTGACAGCAACTAAGGTGGTTGCTAGTAGAAAGAGTATCAGTTATTGGGTTTTAAAAGCTGGGCAGTTGTTCCAAAAATATACAAAAGAATGGCCAAACTCAGAAGCAGGCATGGAAGAAACAACATGGTTTAAGGACATCCTGGAAAATCCACAACCTGAGAAATGTTCACATATTACTGTATATAAGAGAGAACAATTTTAGTTGCATCTGATTAACTATATACAGAATAATAAAAATAAAGGAAACAGTAACTTTTTTCCACTAAATGTGCCCATAGGCTAAGTGTTCCCAATATTTATGTATTAAAAAAAAAATGTTTGAAATGGAAATTCTCAGATCCTGTCTCCAGACCCGTTGTATCATGGATTCTTGGTAAAGGCCAGAAATCTGGTCCATAACAGATACTCCAGCTGGTTCAATAGAAATGGTGCAAGGAAAACATTTTGAGGACCTTGGCTGAAGGCAACCTGTCTACTTCACCCACTGCGATCAGTGAAGAGCAGGGAGCATCACTTATATGACTCTCAAAGAGGAAGGAGGCCCTGGGTTCAGAGAAGGAGAGCGGTTTTGAAGTCCTGTCCTTTGCTTCGTGATGCCAAGAGCTACATCTCAGCACAATTATTTCCCCACCACCCTCAGAACACTCAAGGGAAGGTATTTCTGTTATAGAAGCATCCGGCCCCTCAAAAAAAAAAAAAAAAACATTTACTAAAGGTGAAGGTGGGAATAGACATCTGATAGCACTAGAACTCAGAGACCCTGATATCCTAAACTCATACTTGTAATGCTGTTCCCACACCCACACACATACGCAAACAGCCTTCATATTTGGAAGAGAGAAAAAAAAAAAAAAAAGAGGTAATTCTTTGTTTTGATCAGCTTTAGAAGCAAAGGATCTTCCCAGAGCTGATCCCCAAAGTAAGACAATCAAGAACGTATGCTAAGAATCTTAATATCTGCAAATTTAATGATTTTTTAAAAATAAAAGCCTTCCCTTTCCCATCTCACCTGGCAGCGTCTTGTTCTACCAGCGTGGGTGTACAGTGTAAGGGAATGGCATCATTCTGAGTGAGACAAGCTGGGTGAATATGTGAGGTTTCACACCATAAAATCCTATAGGGCCTGTGCAGGTTAGAATATTGTTGACACTAATATGAGTTTGCATCAGCATAGACTGAGGGGAGAAGAGAGAAATGGAGTGTGCCCAATGGTCTTCAGAGCTATTATGTACCCAGACATGGTCCTACGGGGATGTGTAGTTCTCTTGCTCATGGTGATCATTCAAACGTATGTATGTCATTATCATTAAGATCAGCCAAGAGGCTCCTGCTAACTAATGATGCCCAGATTTGGGTCCCAGAAGAGCCATGGGCATATGGAGATTGATTTTTTTTCTGCCAAAACTTTATTCAGAAAGTAACTTGTTTAGGTGGTAATGTGTGAACAGCTCAATTAATAGAATTATTCATTATTACTAAGAATTTGCACATTATAAAAAGAAAGCAGTAGTCTAAAAAGATAAAGGGAGGGACTTCCCTAGCAGTCCGGTGGTTAAGACTTCACCTTCCAAGGCAGAGGGTGCAAGTTCAATCCCGGGTTTGGGAGCTAATATCCCGTATGCCTCAGGGCCAAAAAAACAAAATCAAAACAAAAGTGATATTGTAACAAATTCAATAAAGACTTTTAAAAAAATGGCCCACATCAAGGAAAAATCTTTTAATAAAATAAAATGGTAAAGAGAACAGTCTTCTAGCATCACAGCATAATGTGCCATGGATCGATACCAACAGAAAGTAACTGCATGAGGGCCAGATTTTGTACTTATCAGTGGTCAAGCTTTGAAGATACCCCAGTTGGCTGGGGCAAGCCACTGTTCAACTCTGAATAGCACTTTATAAAAGAAAATAAAGCACATAATACCAAGCTTCTTCTCTACACTGATAGTTCAGAAAAACAGTATAACATACCTGCACTTTACAGTTCAGGGAGTCTCATGACGACTGGCCAGAAAATTAGGCAGTTATTTAGCAACCCACACTGAAGTGACGGTCTTCTTTGCCACAGGCATAAGTATATTATAAACATAAATCCTCTCTGACCAATGTAGGAAGAGCTTAAAGTTTTCAGCAAGTTAAGCCATTTGCTTCAGGCAGAATACACCTAGTGCATCCAAATCAGATAGATGTCAATCCATTTTCCCTTAAGAAAGCCAAGTCCACAGCACTCCTGAAAACCACTTTCTATTGGATTTTTCTCCCTCATTGAGGAAGGAAGGGTAGTCTCCAGCTATAATAGGTAACCCCATATACATCAGGGAACTGATGTTTAATACTTCTCCTTTTATTTGACATTTCCATCTACTTGTCTCACAATCACTTTTACACAGCCTTTAAATCATTTTCTCTTTACTACTACTATTTTCCTAGGTTTTCCCCAAGTAACTATAGCCCACCTCCTCTAATACAGAGACTGGAGCTGCAAGGGATGATATGGACCATTTATTCTAACAAACACATTTGTAGATGAGAAAACCAAAGCCCCATCTATTAGGTACTTGATGGAATTTGATAAATGAAGTCATAGATAAAACTCTCAAAAGCTTCTCTGTGGCTCCTCTGGACTCTCTGGAGTTTCTACCTCAGTTCAGTTACAGAAGTCATCTCAGAGACCATTCTGACAGTGAGAAAATCTTAGCATCTGCAAATTCAGTGATTTCTTTTTTTTCAGTTCAAAGCTTTCTCTTAAGCACGGCACATGACGTCATCTTGTTCTAGCAGCATGGGTGCAGACTTGCGTTCCTCTCAAAAACCCATAGCAAGGAGTTCAGCACCATAAATCATGTCTCTCTGAAAGCCCTGTGACCCCCACACCCTGGCTGCACACAGACAAGGTGACGTATTCCAAAAGGGCTACCCACAAAGTTTCTTTGAAAACGTGATTTGATGAAGACAAAGGAATATAGTTAATGGTGACCCTCTCTAATTGTCTATGTCAGAGATATAATTTCTCCCATTAACATAGTTTTTTAAAAGCCTCACTTTCTTGAATTAAATTATGTTGTATAGTTTCTCTTCTGTATTGTATATTAGAATGGAACATAAACACAGGAGTTCAAAGAAAGTTCCTAGAGAGTTTAGCATTGTATCAGAGATGCTTATAGTCATATGCATTTCCATGTAACCCCAAATTTATTAACGCCTTTAAGAACAGGGTACCATGTTCAGAACTATGCATATATGTCAATAAAAAAGAAAATATGTATTTAATCAAATACTGTCCATACATTGATCTCAGATGATCAGTACCTTAAAACAAAGCAAAGGGTCTAACATCAATTTATTATATCCTATTTCATCTACTTCTTTTACATTTTAAGTGAAATTCTCTAGAGAACATCCATAAATGGAGATATCTGTATGCCTGCAGCAGGAAAACGCCTACTCATATGGAAAAAAAAATTTTAACATTTCTACCTCACCTGGAGTAATTGCAAAGGCTTTGGGAAAGGAAACACTAACCAAGTAAATGTGACCGATTTGATGGATAATACACACTTTGATTAAAGAAATTTTGTGTCCAAGCTCAGCTCTAGGCACTGTGCTCATGGATGAAATGGACAAACTGTATACTCATGATGCTTGCATTCTCATCAAGCAAGGTGGGGCACAGAGAAACCAATACTCCATAATAACTCAGGTGTTTGTTGATAAGCAACGTGTAGAAAATAATAGGAAACACAGGCAAATGAGGCAGATGGGGAATAGAATGTGTTACTATTTTTATAAAATGGGAGAAAGTGATAAGGTGACGCTGAGCAGAGTCATGAAGGAAATGAAAGAAGGGAGTTATGCTGACATCTGGGGAAACAACATTCCACACATGGGAAACAGCACGTGCAAAGGGTCAAAGAGGCAATGAGCCTATAGGTAAGTGGTGAAAGGGAGAGGAGATGAGGACAAAGATGGAGCAGATCCTTTAGGATTCTGGAGGTATTGTAAGGACTTTTACTTTTCTACTGAAAGAACTGGGAAACACTCAAAGGGTTTCATCAGAAGCAGCAAGACCCAACTTGTAAAGCATTGTTTTATCTGTGTGGGCAGAATATAAGGCAGGGAGCAGGCAGAGACCTACCTCATTTAGCAGGCTGCTGCCTAGCCCAGATGATGATTTAAATCAGGGTGGTAGTGATGGAAGACAATACAGTGTGCAGATGCTGGGGGTAACTGGAAGACGAGGCTATCAGGATCAGCTTCCCAAGAAAGAAGGACTAATACCTGCCATTATTTTAATAGAGTTTAACACTTTCAGCTTTCGATTTGGATCCCTAGATGTAGTAGCATTTACAGCTCCTATTCGTTGTTTGAATTAATTGTTGTAAATGAGTTTCTGATCCTAGCCTGAGAACACATTTGGATAGAAAAGAGGAAAAACAGAAGCAAAACATCCCTTTTGATGGACGTGAATAGTCCTTCTGTGGTCAGCAACTGTTTAGCAACTAAGAAGAGGGGAGAAGAACAAAAAATAAGTAGAACAGTACAAAAACTTCTTGAGTATTTTTATTTAGAGATTATTGTGCATCCAACTTTGGTATTTCTTGGGGGAGGGAAGAGAAGATAAAGGAACATAATTGGAAAGAAAACACAACAGCATTATGTGGCAAAATGGACTGAGGTATTAAGTTGAAGATCAAGTGGAATTTCTGTTGATAAGGTAATTAAGTTGTATCATGGGTTCTATTTTCTCTTTCCATGAATCTTGTCTCATAAGAAATGAATCACTAAATGAAGCAATCTTTGCTTTCTTAAGTTCTAACTCCACATTTAGAAACTAACTCTTGAGTTTATAGAAAATAATTTCCTCTTCAAACTACTGGTAACAGTTGAAGACATTTTGGTCGTAAAGGGAAAGTTAAATTATTAATAATGGATTCTGTCTCCTACTGAGAAATCTCAGCATAGCAAGGCTACCAAACGGTTGGCTAGCAGTGTCACATCTGCCCAGACAACATTATCAACACATGCACTTCTTTTGAAATGGGACCAAGGGGCCCTAGCACAAGTAAATTAAGGTGAAGAGTAAAACAAAAACAGGCCCAATAACAAAGCAGGAGGACAAGGCAACAGATAGTGGATGGAAATTGTATTCCTTGACCATAGCAGTAAAATCTCTAAACAAGCAGATACACTGGGAGAAATTATTTGGGGTCACTGGGAGCAAGGAAATGGAACAGATGGAAACAGACTGGAATGTCTGTTCTATTTAAATGTTTATTTTTTTTTCTAAGTCTGATGTATTTATTACACAGAGTAACACACTGATTCTCGGGAATCAAGTCTCAGCCATTGAACTGACTAACAGACTTGGCATCCATAAGAATCTATTGAATAAATATGTTTAGCATTGATTGAGAGCCCAGTTACTCAGAAAAACTGGGTCATTTTCTCCAAAGCCTGGCCAGTCCCTGCATTCCTGGTACAAGAAAAATGGATTTCATGGTGCTAGACAAAGCTGCCACTTGGCTGCATTGATCTCTAAGGCTTCACCAACATTTGTGAAGCAAAACATGCCTTCTGATGGACGTGAATGGTCCTTCTGTGGTCAGCTGTGGAACTTATTAGGTCTTTTTCAGCTTTCTTCAGTTTTCACTTTAAATAGCAAAAAGTACCATGTTAACCTAGAGTAGCAGCTGCTACTCACCCCCACTCCCCGGAAAGCCAAGAATAAGCCTGCATACTTATTTCTGACAGAAAAGACAATTGCAGAAATCTGCCTAACTGCACTTAATAAAATAGGCTGAACTTATTATGCCATTAAAAATCTTGTGAAAATTTCATTAGAACCATAGAAAAGCTCATCCTAAACACACACACAAGAAAATGACAGTACTTTCCCCTTCCACGTATTTTACTACCTTGGGGAATAACAGACGGACTCATCCAGGAGGCATGTGTAAAATATTTATGAAAGGAAAAGTAATTGTGATGGTAAACTCATCAAACAGTCATTTCTTCTGCTATATTCAGCAGCACGTACAAAAATGAGAATATCTTTTACATAATAAAAAATGCACTGACAAAAGCTACAGATGAAACAGTAAAAGAAAAGCAGAAAAATACAAGTTACAATCCCCTTTTATACACTAGAAAGTGTTTCGGAAAAAAAAATAAAACTGCAGTGTTTTGTGGGTTTTTTGCTGTTGTTATTCCTTGTAAGAAGACCTTGAATTTGCACTACTTCCTCTCAAATAGTTTAGACATTCTATCATAGGGTGTCCCCTTTAAAGTCCCTATGAAGCAGATAGATAATTTCAGGTTACTCCGTAACGTTCCATGATGACGTTCACATGGTGTTTGGCAGATTATGTGACACTGATAGTTTGAGAATTTTCCATGTGCCTGCCTTTGCAGCCCATGTACTTCTTACCTACGTGGTCAAAATATACATGATTTTTAAGAAATTAGAATGCAGTGAGCAAGCAGATCATAAGTGCACACTTAAGAAAGCATTCATCAAATTCCGCAATAGTATGGGCAACATTGGAGTAGGTTTCTGATACCATCTTTAGAAATGCAGGTAGAGGGGATTAGACGAGTTCAAGGTGGACAGCAAGGAGCACTAACACACTAATCCCTGGTTATGCTAGACGTACCCCCATGACACATCATTCCTTTTCAATGTCTGAAAATGAAAATCCTTCACAGAAATAATAAAACTTGATCCTGGAAAAGATGAAGAGCTTAGTCAAAATGTCAAAGGCAGTACTGCCATGGGATGCTCACAGCCCAGCCAGTTTTCTGCAAGCACAGTTGATGCCACTGTGCGACTTGAGAAGGAGAAAGGCCAGCTCGTTCCAAAATAAGGCCACTCACAAGCCTCACATTTGCTGTCATTTCTTCAGGATAATAAATTATTTCCCCTGTTGAAATTTCCATTGGCTCCACCATTTTTTGAAAGGCAACCATTCATACAATCATTCAAAAAAGTATTTATACAGTGTCTGTTCCATGATCAGCAAGATGAATAAAATAATGAAAAAGACAAACAGAGCCCCAGCATACTTCCTAGTCAAGAGTGTAAGACTTAAGATGCTAAGGGGAAAAAAAAGGCAAGGGAAAAAGTCAGTTTTAAGACTGGGTAACATGACAGAGAGTAACTGGTTGGTTACTTTAGACTAGATGGCTGGATGGCCTTTTTCCAGAGGGTGACATTTCACATGTGGCTGACAAGAAGCAGCCAGATATGTGATTAAGAGAGGAAATAATATTCCTGGTAGAAGCAACAGCTATTTTAAAAGGCCAGAAATTGAGAAACATATTCTGTATTAGAGAACAAAATCCAAAGGGGATGGGGGTTGGAGGAGGAGAGAATTAGGTGAACTCAGAAAGCTAAGCAGTGTCTAAATCGTGCTGAGATTTATAAACCTGAGTTAGGAGAGCACAGAGGCGCCACGGGAGGTGTGTACATAGGTGACTTACATTTACAAATACGCTGGCTGCTGTAGAGAAAAGCACTGCAGGGTAGCAAGGACGGACACAGATAGCCCAGTGGTGCAGCTGTTACAGTAGCCAAGAGAGAGAGAGAGTGCTGGCCTGGCCCAGGGCACTGGATGCAAACAGACAAGTAGCTGGAGGTAGAGACACAGTTGATGGGACCTGAGGATAGGTTTGACATGGGAGGAGAGAGAAAAAAGGGAGGAAGTGTAAATGTTAAGACTTCTGGTTTGGATAACTGGCCAGATAGTGAGACTGTTCACTGAGAAAAGGAAGACTAAACAGGGACAGGTCAAGAAATCAAAATTATGTTTTGGCCACTTGATTCTGAAATGTCTATTAAACAGCCACATGGAGATGCCAAGTAGACAGGTGAACACAAGGATGCTGGAGAGAAAGTGCACACTGAGTGGCCAGGAGCACTCCCCTGGGTTTCCAGTGAACCGTGATTTGAACTTCATTTCACCTTGTTCTTTCTCTTGCCTTACCTAGCTTTGATGAAGCAAGAATCAGATAAAGTATATGAAGAAGCTTTGCAAAGAATAAATTAATGCCGTCATATTTTTAATTATTATCATGTATCACTTTCCATTAAATATTTATCTGGTACACACTGTGTCTTCACCATGGAAGTTCCAGGAAATGTAGATTATGCCATCCCTGTCCCCCGGGATATTGTAGCTTCTAGTGGGATCACATGGTAAAGAAAAGTGAGCCTCATTCTAAAAATGATAAAAGGGAAGAATCTCCAAAAGAGTTAGCACATCACATGACTCCTCTGTAACCTTAGGCAGCCACACAGACTTGACTTTCTTATTTTCTCACACACCAAGACAAATAGCACAGAATTGAGAGGCTGGAGTTTCCCTAGCAGGGTGTTTGCTGAAAGACTTCTAGTGCTCCAACTATGGTGAATGTTCCCACACTGAATGCCACATAGTAGCAAATTTCACAATTAGCTTCTTCTTCACGTTTAAAGGCATTCCTATGAAAAATGCAGTTTCATGTGGCAAGAATATTTCCACTATGATAGTGAACATGAGGAGAAGGAATTGGCAGCCCACTCCAGTGTTCTTGCCTGGAGAATCCCAGGGACGGGTGAGCCTGTTGGGCTGTCGTCTATGGGGTCGCACAGAGTCGGACACGACTGAGCGACTGAACTGAACGGAACTGAACTGAAGCGACTTAGCAGCAGCAGCAGCAGCAGTGAACATGAACACTCTAGCATGAAGTTAGTTTATTTGATTATTAACTGAGAGAGCTATGTCTTTAAAGAATGGGACAGCTGACTGGGCAGCTTGACCTGGGCTGTGGTCAGGTAGCCAAGGAGATCAGCTCCTGTAGGTCAGAGCACGCCAGATGGACAGACCAAGGACAGGATGTCAGCAGTTCCAAAAGGTAATGTGAGGCCATTGCTAACTGATCCTCTTGGCCATGTTGTTTCATCCCATGGAGGATGGGGGGTATTGCTTTTGTTCTCATTTGGTAAAAGGAAAAATCTTTCAGGGAGACATAAATATAACTTGGCTGTCTTTATATTTCTCACAAAAAAAATGTTCAAAACAAGTTCAGCTAGGAATTTCATCTAGGAAAATGACCCATAAAAAGAATGAATATTTGTATCCATATTATACTCACACCCTGACATAGTCATCACTGTTGTCACTAATGAGAGCATCATCCCTTTGAAATGCCTTTCTTTCTGCAAACTGTTATGAAATTGGAGTTCTTACAACTCAGCTCTCACTAGAATTATCACTGAAGTTATCCACTTGAAGAATGAAAACACGTGAAACTATTCTCAAAGGCAGTGGGTTCACAGATGACTCTTGGGTCTACAGAGTCATCCTGTCCATAGAGAACAAAATTAATAAAGGTATTGAAAATAGTAATTAATTTAACAATCTAAGTAAATTGCCATGAGTATTCAATTTTACGCACTGTATTTTAACCAGTTTGGAAATTACCGAAGTTAATTTTAACCCACAAGTGACTTCTTTCAACAGTGATTATGCTTATCAACTCTTTCCAAGAGGTATGACATTAGTGGAGGTAAGATCTGGGATACACACTAATTTTGTGCAGAGCACATTTTGAAACTTGACCTGCTGCAGCATTAAATCACCTAGCATTTTCTAAAGCCAAGTTAAAAGGAGTTTCCCACTTAATTTTAACTAGTATCTAGGATTACCCGTGCCAGTAGCTCTATGGCCCCCTTGACTAATGCAGAATTTTCTGTCCTGCTCTGTTTTCCAGCCTCTGCCAGCACATACATGCCAACGGTGTGCAACGGCCGGGAAGTCCTCGACTCCACCACCTCATCTCTGTGATTGTGAATTGCAGTTCAGTTGTCGTGTGTTTAGGATATTAGATGAAAGTGCTCATGTGCAGCTCCAGAATGTGGAAACAGCAAAAGAATACCCCTAGTACCTTTTTTTAGAAACAGTACAATAAATTATTTTTAAGGACTGTACAGTATATAGTGATGTGCTAGAACTTTTTAGACTGATTTTAGTGATTATTAATGATTCCTTAGAACCTGGAAATAACCCGTTGTTTACAGAGCTGAGCACTGGTGACAGGGTGTGACAGGGTCAGTCTAATAGAAAATATGGTGGCAATATTAGATAACTTTTTTTCCTATGAAGTTTTTTGTAGGCCCTTGTTGTAACTAACTTAGGATGAGTTTCTATGTTGTATATTAAAGTTACATTATGTGTAACAGATTGTTTTTCTCAGCACAAAATCAAAAGCATCTGTATTAATGTAAAGATACTGAGAATAAAACCTTCAAGGTTTTCCAGCATGGTGGATAATGGCCTTGTTCTTATTTAATCATTCCAGGTAATTTGAATATGTTGATTTAGACCATTTCTATTTTATTGTTGGAGGAATTTATCTAACTATGCTTCTCTTTACATCTGTTAATAGATACACTGAACACAAGTTTTACCCTGTAAGAGAATTGTAAGCATGTCTAGACTTCTTTGCAGATCTTTGCAGATCACATGATCAGAATTTGACTGATGACACCATAAATATCAGGTTATTACAGTGGCCCAGACAATAATACCCTTATTGGTTTCTTTAAGCCACATCTGCAAGCCAGCCCAGAATTTGCCCAAATAGGTCTCTGAGGTGAGGAGAGAGTTCTTCCATTCCTGTATTCCTCTGAATACCAAAACTGACCTGTCAGGGAAGGTTTGATGGCTCTCATTTCCCAAAACCACCTAAATTTCTAGCAAGGAGTCTGGAAAAGCATCTTACTCCATTGGAAAATTACTCTGGTGGTTCACAGCTGAATGAGGCAATGAAAATGCAGGATATCTTCTTTTCCAAAGTCCCAAGAACAATGTTTAGGAGCACATAGACTTGTCACTAAACTTGAATATTTTACTAACCTAAATAAAGGAGCACACAGGGAAAGCACGGATAAGCTAAAATGGGGTCATTCTTACCAGTACTGTCCTATTTCTCCTGATAAGTCCTTGAGTCACAAATCATTTATTAATGTAGAAAAATCACTGAGAATCTAACTATCTGCTAGGTCCTGCACCAGATACCATGGACAGAGCATGTATTAATTTCTTGTAACTAATCTGACAACTTAACATGAACTCAGTGGCTTAAAACAACAAAAGTTGACTCTGCGCAGCTGCACCTTATTGGCTATGGGGAGAATCCGTCCCATTCCTTTTCTAGCTTCTGGTGGTGGTCAGCTTCTTGACATCATATCACTCCAATCTCTGCAACCGTCTTCATGTCACATTCTCCTCTGTGTGTCTCTTATGAGGACACTTGTCATTGGATTTAGGGTACACCTGGATAAAGCAGGATGATCTTATCTCAAGATCCTCAATTGCATCTGCTAAGGCCCTTTTTTGAAATGAAGTAACATTAGGATGTGTAACTTCTAGGGGGCCATGCTTCAACTCATGACAGGGAAAAAGAAGATTACCAAGTACTTGCCTTTAAGAAGCATCAAGACTGGAAAATATGCTAATGAGGAGACTGCCACTGAGGGAGACAGTGAGAGGAAGGAAGAAGAGGCTAGGAGGGACCCACAGGCTAAATAACCAGGGCCTAGATAATCAAGACTGATACTATTTTTAAAATATCCAGAAATAACGAGTAAGTGCATAAATGCCAACATGACTGGCCTTGAAGGAAATAAACTGAGGAGTCCTATGTTAGCAATTCTCTTCTTCCTTCTAGAGGCCTTTGAATTGGCACCCTCATCAATGTGTCCAAAACTCACCAGATGCTCAAAGACAACAGTGCAAACAGTCTCTAAATTCTCAGATTCAAAACATGGATGGGAGGGAGTGGGCGTGGCAGATTGGGTAACAGTAGTTGTCAAAAAGACACTGGATGTCAAAAAAGAACTCTGTTGTGACTGAAACTGGCAGGAGTGCTAGGTAGGTGTGCTCAGAATGAGTACCTGCTCAAAATCAAGGCTGAGGCAAGGCTGATAGTAGAGAAAATAACTCAGTCCACTGATGGGATTTGACAGGCCAAGGAAGGCAATATCAGGTAAGTTGTTCAGAGACACTGCTGATGCCCAAAACAATCAAACTGATCGGGGATCTTCGTAAACAAAACAATTAAGTTGTGGGGTGAATCCTGAGCGGGTGTTTCTGAGGACTGGGTTTGATCTGTGGTCACTGTATTTCACTCCTTGTCTTTACACTGAAAGTGCATTGACTGACAGCTCTCATCATCTTTCTCTTCCCTGCCATGAACCGTGTTTCCTACTCAAATGCACATACCCTAACATGTGATCCCTAGAAGTAGTAATTTTTTAAAGAGCATTCAGCATATGTATGGAAAATAGCAACCATAAAATCTTTTTTACATGAGCCATTTCAAACCAATAGGTTTTGGATTGATTTTTTTTAACTCCAGTAACAACATTTCATTCTCTCAGAATATAAAACTTGCTGAGCTGATCCATCTTTGCAAAAACATCCTGAATGCAAGGAACTCAAGCAGAATGATGTATCCCACTCATAAAAAAACATGCCAGAGCCACATGATATGGTTGATTTTTGTTGGATTCCTGAGTGTTTGCAGCTTTTGAAATTCCCTGTGTCCTCTCTAGTTTAAACACTAATATTCACTTGCCCACTCAGTAACGTAAAAACAGTAACATACAAAGGTCCCATTTGCAAACTGTGAGGCAAGCTGGTTTGCAGACCACATAGAAGACAAATTAACAGAGTGGCTGACAAAGGAGGTAATTCAGCCAGTGTACCTTTGCAGACTTCAACCCCGCAGTTCCTCTCAGCTAGCCCCCCTGCTTTATCCATGTATCCACCATGATAGTTTGGGGTGTCAGAGCTCTGTAGCAAAAGGCCACAGAGAAGCAAAAATAAAGTGAGGTGCCAGGAAGATGGAACATCAGTTCAGTTGCTCAGTCATGTCCGACTCTTTGCAACCCATGAATCGCAGCACGCCAGGCCTCCTGTCCATCACCAACTCCCGGAGGTCACTCAGACTCGCGTCCATCGAGTCAGTGATGCCATTCAACCATCTCATCCTCTGTCATCCCTTTCTTCTCCTGCCCCCAATCCCTCCCAGCATCAGAGTCTTTTCCAATGAGTCAACTCTTCGCATGAGGTGGCCAAAGTACTGGAGTTTCAGCTTTAGCATCATTCCTTCCAAAAAAATCCCAGGGTTGATCTCCTTCAGAATGGACTGGTCAGTATGGATTAAAAACTTCACAGTCCTAACAAGGCCCAAACCCATGAGTAAGGCAATTATCACTCCTGCTCTGTGAAAGAAAGTTTAGATTTGCATAATCCCCACTGGTTGGACTCATTAATTTAACCTAAGAAATGGTAATCTGAAATCTGTTGATGGCTTGGATGGAAACCCTTAGATGGCTAGCTAAGATAAAAGGAATATTACTCCCTTCAAAACCAAATTTACCAATATCCACAAGCTGTTTGATATAGTATTCTTCATCCAGGAGTCGTTATTAATAAGATGAGGAAAATTCCAGCAAATGAAAAGCCTAACTGGGATATTTTGCTCAAGGCAATTGGAGGTCTGTTTCTTGAACCACCAATCATTAAAGGAATCCTAAGTGTCCTTTGCAGTTCAGTCAGTCTTAAAATAGGATTTGGTAAATACGTATGGACTGAGGTGTACATGGCCTGAATACATGCAATGGATGCTCCAGTGCTGCCAGCGAACCCTATCCAGCACCAGAGCTCAAGAATCTAGGCTGACACTACTTTTATGCATCAATATATGTTACTTCCAAATAGTTAATTGAAATAAATCTGTCAAAGAGATTGAATATTATCTCCAAATCTAGTTACCTTAGCAATAAATGTTATAGAAATCACAATGAGAAAAGACTTTTAAATCAATCTTACTGGTTGACTTGAACCAATTCACTTGTTTTATCATTTCCTAATCAATATCTACAATCAAGTCCCAGAACTATAAAAGGAACTCAGAGGAGTACCTGGCTTTGTCTTTGGTGAGTGATTAAATCACCAAGGGAAGGTAATGGGCTACTTTTTTCTTGATCATCTCTAAAGACTTGAGAAACTTTGAAAGTATAAACTCCTAAAGGGCAAAGAATCTGTGGAAATAGGTTATTTCAAATAGTTTTGCTTGTGGGTTGTAGTGATGGAAAACAGTGGTCAGCAAGCCACAGCCCACAGGTCAAATCCTAGCCTAGCATCTGATTTTATAAAATCTGTGAGCTAAGAATGCATCTACATTTTTAAATAATTGGAGAAAAAATACCAAAAGTAATATTTCATGACAAGTAAAATTGAAATGAACTCAAATTTCCATGTACATCAAGTTTTATCAGAATGTAGCCATACCCATTTGTGTATAGACTACCTGTGGCTCCTTTCATGCTACAATGGCAGAGCTGAAACGGAGACCACATGGGCTGAAAAGCTGAAAATACTACCTGACCCTTTACAGAAAAAGACTGCTGATCCAGACAATTGCAACAGTAATATCCATTCATAGCAATTGTATTAGTAATATCAATTAATTTTCAGTTATTTGCCCCCATCTTTTACTTCATTTATGATTCTAAAATGAACTCATCTGAAAACATTAAACCGAAATAAGATTCAGCAAAAGTGTAACCTCTGGCCATTTACTATGAAGGTGAACTCCATTTTAGTGTCCAAAGAAGAAGTCAGGTGTTGGTATTTTTTTAGGTTTATCCTCCTTGAGTCCTTTTCTTAGAGCAAGCTTAATTTAGAACTTGGTCATGTAAACCTTAGATAATGTTCATAGTCACTAGGAAATAGATGTGAAGATATATAAATCCTCTGAAGAAGTTCTACTCTACCTATCTTTAGTACAAAAAGGTAAATGTGAGCAATACACTGCCAATGAAATCAACTTCCCACCCCAGCTCTCAGGAAATTTACATTCATGAGGAAGAGAGAAATGATCTGCATATTAATTAGCCTCCCATCAGGAATGACCATGAATTCACAGGAAGTAGCTCTACTGACAGATGTCAGATGACAGTTGACCAGATTTGTCTTGAACTACCCCAGAGGGTAAATGACTAGACACAGGTGATCCTTCCACATAACCATTTAAATCACCTTTTCTCTCCTTGGGAAGAAAATAATGACAAAAATCTACACAAAAATACTATGAAACATTTTTAATCCTGAAAAGGACTTGATTACTAGTGATCAAAGAGGGGAAAAGTCAATAAAAATAAAGTTCAATCTTTTAAATCGAGTGAATACAAGTCAAATTGCTCAACACTGTTAAATGGCATGATATAATTTATCCATGGATCTCATTCAGTGGAAAACTGATTTAAATATGTTTTGACAGAGTACTAAGGGATTTTATAGGTGATAGCTGACTTAATGGAGTATTTAAGGCTTCACAAATGCCTTTTAGAAAAATAATGAATAACTTCTTCTTCTACCACCTAGAAGGGAAAAGATATAACAAATGTCAATTAAAAGTCAGAAACGTGATTAATTTGTTTATGCCTTTCAACATTACACTGAGCTTTGCAAAGGCAAGACATAAAAATAAGTTTTATAGCCAGAATTCATCTGAATATCTTCCTCATAATATCCTCCTTCTGTCATACTTCTTCAGTGGTTGAAATAAAATGACAATCCACTGGGATCCAAATGAAAAAGTCAGCTCTTTCCAAAGATGGGACTGAGCTGCCAAAATCTATTTAATATCTAAAATAAGAAATAAAATAAATAAAATTTTCAATACCAACTATGTTTTCTGAGAGTTCATTAAAATTTAAGGCATTTTTGACATGTCAGAGATTTTAGTCTAGTGACAAGAGAAGAAAGACACTATCTGTGAGCAAATCCCAATTATCTCTATGGCTTGGAACATACATGCTGAACACAGCAAAGATGAAGACAGAGGTGGCAGGTGATCATGTGGAAACTTCCTGACTCTGTCCAGTCTGCACAACTTTGCCAGGGCTCCTCTGAAAGGGTGTATTTCAAGTGTCTTTTTATTCTTTTGTTTAATTTTTTATCAAAATGGGGAATGGCTCACCAGCAGCATGGCAGGATAAAAATGATCAATGCCAAAATAATTTCACTATAATGTAAGAAATTAAATGTAGAAAAGGTGTATGTAAGCAATATCCTCTGTGAATTTCACAAAAAACAACAAAGCCCACCTCACCTATACTCATGAATCTAACAGTAGTGACATACACAAAACAAACACTCATTCAACAATAACAGAATGGTCCACTGTTTTACCCACCAGTGAAATAAATTCAATTATTTATTTTTCCTTCATTGGCCACAAAACTAAGGATGACCTGCTGAATCAAAAATTACAAGGCATACCTCATTGACAGACTGGGGGCAAAACATTTAACAGACTTGTCCCTATGCCCTACCTCACTGGCCAGTTACCAATCTTTTTAAAACTCTGGATTAAAACCTGTAAAGATCACTGTTTATTGAAATCAAACAAGATCACCTTAGATTATAAATGGTCAGGAAACTCCCCTCTTTCCTAGTTTTAAAACAAGTTTACACAAAATTGGTCGTACCCAGCTTCGTTCAAACTTCTTTCGATAAATATTCAATTCCTGCTAATATCAGTAGAACCTGTCCATTAGAGAAAATACCACAATTATCTGGATCATTTTTTAATAAGAGCAATAATACTGATTTCATAGCTGCTTATGGTACAACAACATTCTTATTTTGAGTACAGATATATGCAATATTCTAAAATTGAATTTCTAAGTAACTTAAAAAGCAAACTTCTATGGAAGTAACAATCCTTACAGTCTAGCGTGTAACCTTTGATGCTTGACACAGGGCAAATGTACCCACTGCCATTTTCGGGAGGCCATACATTATCCCAGTACCTCTGTACAGTTATCTGTACTGATACACAAGCCATCCCACTTTTTTTTCATGACTTTGCAAGTGATTTGATAAAAAAAAAAAAAAGCTTTCCTATTCATTCTAAATTATACTTCAAGTATTACATAAATTGTTTCAAGCCATTTGACTTCTGTGATAGTGTCAGCTTGTTTTTATTAGGGGAAAGTCTAAGCTTCTCTTTGCCTTTTTATTTATTTTTTTTAAGAATCCCATTTCTTAAAAAGCCCTTCTTACCAGTTCCAACAAGGATGGAATTTCAAAGGCGATTATAAGTTTAGATAACCCAAACACATGCTGACTCTTCATTAAGAATTACTGTTTACTTAGGCTCCTGAAATCAAGAAGGATACCCTATGGAAAAATGAAAAATCTATCGTCTTTCTTTGTTCATCATTTTTAATAGAAAACATGTTTAAAGGTTGGTCAGGAAAATAAATAATGGGAAAAATAACTGTACCTTAAAAAATTTTTCAATCTTCCCCATAATATAAACAAAGAAAAGACATACATGGGATCACAATGAATATGCTCACATCAGCCCTCCAAACACACTTTTTATATAGAATTTATAAAGAAGAAAAATTACCCATTAATTATACGGCATGCATCAGCAGTGCACTGGTGGGCTTAACCTTGGTTTTGAGTTATGTGTATATACAGATAAATCTCTTCCTGAGTTGAGCTTCATCTTCAGTTGAGACTCAAACCATTTGCTTTCTCATTTTTGGCAAGACACTTGACCATGTGATAAGGCAATCTAACATTTCAACCTCCTTCCCTTCTCAGTGACGTGGCCCTCCTCTGTAATATCGCCAATGTGCCGGAAATGAGGACAGGCTCTAAACTATGGTTCTGTAAAACTAGAGAATGGGTTTCTTTGTTCATTAGTCTGACAGCTACAGCACTGTCTTTTCATATATTTGGAGATCTTGAGGATTTCAGTTGAACAGATTCAAAATGGTCTTCTTTTTCCTATGGGTGGAAAATATAAAGACAAAAACAACTCATTAAAATTACAGTAAGTTTTAGGATCTTACCTACCCAGAAAGTAAGTTCTGAAGTCAGTTCAATGTATGTACCAGCCACTCATAATTGGGATTTTACATTTAAAGGGGAGGGTAGTAGATGTAAAACAGATAGCATGCCTACCCCAAAGACACACAATCCAAAATAGAAGCAAACACATGACTGTAATAGATACCAAAAGATACAGCTGTGATCCTTATGAAGAAATTCACTGAGACCCTTCCAAGGAGGACATCTGATCTGAGTGCTCAAAGAGATGACCTATCCATGTAAACTGCAGATAGTAAACTAAATATTCTCAAGATAACATAGGGTAAATAATAAGAAAAAAGGAGAGCAGAAATAAAGAGAACACAAATAAGACATAAGATCATTTGGGTTCACTGGTAAGTTTAAGGAAAATCTTTGGGGATCATGTTTACTAAAGATATTAAAAACAAGCCATCTCAGATAATAAATCAAAATTTGAATGCAAGTATATCATTGATGGAATTTGTTTTATAATGCATTCAAAATGTAATCTATTAAGATAAATTATTCTTCTTTAATGGGGAGAAAAGGAAGTAGTGAAATTTCTCCCAATGTTTTCATTGCTAGACAAAGCTTTCCAAAGGCTGCTATAATGTAGTGGAGAGACTATGCTGTTGAGGAGAAAAAAGATGAAAAGAAATAGGATTATTTTAAAAGTAAAAGAAATATGAAGCAGATCAGTCCTGGGTGCACATGGATATGTGTATAAAACCGAAAAGTGAAATGAGAAAATAACAGGAAATAGATTCTGAGTATCTGTCAAGAAGAATCAGTTTCCTTTTGTATCTTCTCCCATTTGAGCAGAGAAGTCCAAGACTTCAGATCCACTTTAGGGCTACATGGTCAGGATTACAGAAAAAGAAAAAAAAAATCACAATGCAAACCAGCATATCCCATTTCCCTGCCTCTGCCCAGGCAACAAATCCCTGGGAGAGCAGCCTGCAGGTTGCAGCACCCTAACCCACTGGTTCTAGGAGAATCTACTTCAAGTCTCACATATCCCAGCCTTAATTTTGTAGGAATAACCACCGATAATCCAAATATTTGTTAAACATCCATATGTTGCAGGAACAGGAACATGGACTAGACTTTATGGGATACAAAGTGCCTGCCCTCAAGGATCTCACTGTGTATTTACAGGAAAGAGTATTAGACATCAGCCATGAACTAGAAGGGAACGCTGAGGTTTTTGTGGCCTTGCTTTAAGAAGATTTGATTTAAGCTGTTCCTCAGGAAGGGGAGGCAGAGACCTGTTGGTTATCCTCCAGGCAATGTTTCAAGTAAAACACTGGAAGCCCTCTATACAGTCATGTTTGCTTCACAGGGCTTTCATCACCATGTCCTCTGTATTCACAGGGGATTTTGCTCCTATAACTGATATGGTGGGATATATACATACATATGTGTATGTGTATGTGGTTAACATCACTAATTAACTGGAATCTCCTGATGGCAGGAATTCTATCACTTTTTAATTCCCATAAAATGACCCAAGGCCTCACACATCATTGGCTATCAATCAATGGTTGGGAAAAAGTACTGAAACACTAGCATGGAGAAAGAAAAATTATGAATTGGGACTCAGAAAATGCAGTTTCTAATTCCTAACTCACCCTCTCTTGGTAGGTCTCAGTTTACTCATGCATTAAATAAAGAGGCATACAAAATGATCTTTTAAAGCTCTAAATTCAAGAATCCAAAGAAAATCCAACTTCTCCCAGAAGTTTCTCCTTAGCCTGTCACTAAAGAATGTATTCTTTTCTCTTCTGTTGTCCTCCAAGAGACCCTATTCAATACTCCTGCCATGTAACAAAAAGAATAAAACACCTAGGAATAAACCTACCTAAGGAGGCAAAAGACCTGTACTTAGAAAACTATAATATACTGATGAAAGAAATCAAAGACAACAATAAACAGGTGGAGAGATTATATCATGTTCTTAATTGGAAGAATCAATACTATGAAAATTACTATACTACCCAAAGCAATCTACAGATTCAATGAAATCCCTATCAAATTATCAATGGCATTTTTCTTAGAAATAGAACAAAAACATTTATAATTTGTAAGGAAATAAAAAGATCATGAATAGCCAAAGCAATCCTGAGAAATAAAAACAGAGCTGGAGAAATCACCCTCCCTGACTTCAAATTATCCAGTAAAGCTACAGTAACCAAGACATGACGGTACTGGCACAAAACAGAAACACAGATCAATGGAACAGGATATAAATCCTAGAGATAAACTCAAACACCTATGGTGACTTAATCTATGACAAAGGAGGCAAGAATATGCAATGGAGAAAAGACGGTCTCTTCAATAAGTTGTTCTGGGAAAACTGGACAGCCACCTGTGAAAAAATGAAATTAGAACACTTGCTAAAATCATACACAAAAATAAACTAAAAATGGCTTAAAGACCTAAATGTAAGGCCAGACACTATACAACTCTCAGAGAAAAATGCAGCCAGAACACTCTTTGCTATAAATCACAGCAAGATCTTTTATGACCCACCTCCTAAAGGAATGAAAATAGAAATAAACAAATGGGACCTAATCAAACTTAAAATCTTTTCCACAGCAAAAGAAACCATAAACAAGACAAAGGCAACTCTCAGAATGGAAGAAATTATCGGCAAATGAAGCAACTGACAGGGGATTAATCTCCAAAATATACAAAAAGCACCTGTAGCTCAATATCAAATAAAAACAAACACCCCAATCAAAAAATGGGTGGCAGACCTAAACAGACATTTCTCCAAAGAAGAAATGGCCATACAGATGGCCAGGAGGCACATGAAAAGATGTTCAGCCTCACTAATTATTAGAGAAACACAAATCAAAACCACAATGAGGTATTACCTCACACTGGTCAGAATGGCCATCATCAAAAAATCTATAAACAATAAAGGCTATATTTATTGTGTGGAGAAAAGGGAGCCCTCTTGCACCATTGGTGCAAGAAAAGGGAGAAAAGGGAGCCCTCTTGCACCATTGGTGGAAATGTAAACTGACACAGCCACTATGGAGAAGAGTATGGAGGTTCCTTAAAGAACTAAAAATAGAACTACCATATGACCCAGCAATCCCACTCCTGGGTGTATTCCTGGAGAAAACCATAATTCCAAAAGATACATGCACCTCAGTGTTCACTGTAGCACTATAAACAATCATCAGGACATGGAAGCAAACTAAATGTCCATCAACAGAGGAATCAATAAAGAAGACGTGGTATGTATATACAATAGGTTATCATTCAGCCTTAAAAAGAAACAAAACTGCCATTCAGAGACATGGATGGACCTAGAGACTGTCATCCATGAGTGAGGTAAGTCAGAAAAAATAATATTGTATATTATTCCATAAATGTGGAATCTAGAAAAATGGTACAGATGAACCTCTGTGCAAGGCAGAAAGCATGCACAGATGTAGAGAACAAACATGAGCACCAAGGTGGGGAAGAGGGGGAAGGATGAACTGGGAGATCGGGGTTGACATATATATACACTATTATGTATAAAGTAGATGACTAATGAGAACAAACTATACAGCACAGGGAACTCTACTCAATGCTCCATGGAACCCTAAATGGCAAGGAAATTTTAAAAAGAGGGGATATATGTACAAAAAAGATCTTCACAACCCAGATAATCACGATGGTGTGATCACTCACCTAGAGCCAGACATCCTAGAATGTGAAGTCAAGTGGGCCTTAGAAAGCATCACTATGAACAAAGCTAGTGGAGGTGATGGAATTCCAGTGGAGCTATTTCAAATCCTGAAAGATGATGCTGTGAAAGTGCTGCACTCAATATGCCAGCAAATGTGGAAAACTCAGCAGTGGCCACAGGACTGGAAAAGGTCAGTTTTCATTCCAATCCCAAAGAAAGGCAATGCCAAAGAGTGCTCAAACTACCGCACAATTGCACTCATCTCACACGCTAGTAAAGTAATGCTCAAAATTCTCCAAGCCAGGCTTCAGCAATACGTGAACGGTGAACTTCCTGATGTTCAAGCTGGTTTTAGAAAAGGCAGAGGAACCAGAGATCAAATTGCCAACATCCGCTGGATCATGGAAAAAGCAAGAAAGTTCCAGAAAAACATCTATTTCTGCTTTATTGACTATGCCAAAGCCTTTGACTGTGTGGATCACAATCAACTGTGGAAAATTCTTCAAGAGATGGGAATACCAGACCACCTGACCTGCCTCTTGAGAAATCTGTATGCAGGTCAGGAAGCAACAGTTAGAACTGGACATGGAACAACAGACTGGTTCCAAATAGGAAAAGGAGTACATCAAGGCTGTATACTGTCACCCTGCTTATTTAACTTATATGTAGAGTACATCATGAGAAACGCTGGACAGGAAGAAAAACAAGCTGGAATCAAGATGGCCGGGAGAAATATCAATAACCTCAGATATGCAGATGACACCACCCTTATGGCAGAAAGTGAAGAGGAACTCAAAAGCCTCTTGATGAAAGTGAAAGTGGAGAGTAAAAAAGTTGCCTTTAAGCTCAACATTCATAAAACGAACATTATGGCATCTGGTCCCATCACTTCATGGGCAACAGATGGAGAAACAGTGGAAACAGTGTCAAACTTTATTTTGGGGGGCTCCAAAATCACGGCATATGGTGACTGCAGCCATGAAATTAAAATATGCTTACTCCTTGGAAGAAAAGTTATGACCAACCTAGATAGCATATTCAAAAGCAGAGACATTACTTTGCCAACAAAGGTCCGTCTAGTCAAGGCTATGGTTTTTCCAGTAGTCATGTATGGATGTGAGTGTTGGACTGTGAGGAAAGCTGAGCACCAAAGAATTGATGCTTTTGAACTGTGGTATTGGAGAAGACTCTTGAGAGTCCCTTGGACTGCAAGGAGATCCAACCAGTCCATTCTGAAGGAGATCAGCCCTGGGATTTCATTGGAAGGAATGATGCTAAAGCTGAAACTCCAGTACTCTGGCCACCTCGTGGGAAGAGCTGACTCATTGGAAAAGACTCTGATGCTGGGAGGGATTGGGGGCAGGAGGAGAAGGGGATGGCAGAGGATGAGATGGCTGGATGGCATCACTGACTCGATGGATGTGAGTCTGAGTGAACTCTGGGAGTTGTTGATGGACAGGGAGGCCTGGCATGCTGCAATTCATGGGGTTGCAAAGAGTCGGATACGACTGAGCGACCGAACTGAACTGAACTGAATGTATGTGTATCACTGACTCACTTTGTTAGTACAGCAGAAATTAACACAACACTGTAAAGCTGCTACACTCCAGTTAAAAAAAAAAAAAAAAAAAAAAAAAAAAGACTTCTACTGTAGCCCACATGGAGAAAGGTTCAAAACACACTAGGTCTCCCTAAGTGTGTTTAAAAGCCCTTGACCTTCCTGGACATGAATGTTCACAGGCACAGAACTCCAGTAGATGAATAGAAATAAGGTGGAATTTCAGCTACTGAAAGGGACATACTGATTTGTGGCAGTGGAGGATCAACAGTGTAGTTTGATAATGAGGCACCTGGGAAGGAGTTACCTTACACCCTGAGAGATGCAAAGGTTTTTGATTTTCAAAATTACCCTTTCACCTCCCTATGAAGGAAAATGTTCCACTCTCAAATTCTTGCAAGTGCCTTAGATTTAAGTCTACTGTTTACCAAATCCAGCAGATGCTTTCACCACATTTTGGTTGCCATTCCCCCTTAAACTTAATGAAAAGTATAGAAATAGCCGGTATGGTGCCAGTTTCTGCCCCAAAATAACAACAATCGACATGTCCATTCCCATCACTCAATCATTCCATGGAGTGGACAAATACCACCCAGTCTGAGGCATGGGCAAACAGGAAAAGCTGGACTAACTGTCCTCAAGCAGTCTCTCCAAAGACAAAGAGACACAGCTGTCAGAGGTGAAGCAGAAACACTAAGGTTTATAAGCCAGCAAGAAGGTCACAGGCACTATCAACCAGTGCTGCCTAGCTAAAGAGATTCCACTTGGTGTCCCTAACAATCATAAATAAATTCTTTCTTTCCGCTGGCACCAAGTGTACCTACAGGACTATACTTTTTGTAAGAACCAGACATTAACTTCTCTCCTAGAAGCAGCATAGCTTGTACCCTAGAAGTGGTCCTAAGTGGTCATAATTTAACTGTTTATGAAAACATCCTCCATAGATCATGTAGCTCTTAGACAACTGCGAAGATCTTTTCAAAATCAGACAACTCTTGGCTAATCAGAGTAGATTCCTGGAGGGAAAACTGACTTGTTATTCACACTCACTCTATGGGTAGCTAATAAATTTAAAAAGATGGAATAAAAAAAATGTATGAAATCATGCCATTTGCAGCAACATGGATAGAACTAGAGATTAATTACTAAATGAAGTCAGTCATTTAAAAAAGACACCATATGATATCACTGATATGTAGAATCTAAAATATGACACAAATGAACTTATCTACGAAATAGAAACATAGAGAAGAAACTTGTGGTTGCCAAGGATGAGGGGCAGGAGAAGGAACGATTAGGAATTTGGGATGAGCAGATGCAAACTGCTACGGAGGTTTGGATTTTGTTGGGAGACAACTCTCTATGGTTCTTTGGTATTTCTGCATATCTTGTGAATACAACACTGATTCCCCTTTGTTCTAGACTACTTTTTCAAAGTGAAAGTGAAGCCGCTCAGTTGTGTCCGACTCTTTGCGACCCCATGGACTATAGCCTACCAGGCTCCTCTGTTCATGGGATTCTCCAGGCAATAGTACTGGAGTGGATTGCCATTCCCTTCTCCAGGGGATCTTCCCGACCCGAGGATCAAACTTGGGTCTCCCGCATTGTAGACAGGCGCTTTACCATCTGAGCCACCAGGCACTGGCACCTTTTCAAAAGTCTTTATATAGAAAGCGACCTTTGAAGATGTTATATCCTTCCAGAGCAAAGGGCAAGCTCACGTACAGTCTTGAAAACAGTGTTTCCCTCTGGAGCAATGAATGAGGATGCTAACTGTCCAGTACAATAACAATAATATCTCTCTTTGGAACAAGGGCAGAGATGCTTGCTGCCCATTCTAAAAGATTTAGGTTCCCAAGTTCATTATAGGTTCCTTACCTATAATGCAGCTCACCAAGAGCCATCTGTAGGAAGTGAGGCTTTGAAACTGGGATAAATGCTGAGGTTTTGGCTAGTGCTTCTGTTATGACCATTTAAACTGTCCTTTGTCTCTGATCAGAAATTCTATGTCTTCTAAAGTATCCATGAAATCATAGGAGGCTCACTTGTTAGCTTATAAGTAGGGTAAATTCTCAGCTCTTGACAATCACTGTACATTCACTGTCTCTTAGCAATAGTACCCTCCATAAACTAGCATAATAAGCAAAATCAAATAGCCATTAGTATAAGGAGAATAGGGCTTATTCATTTATTTTTAAATGATCCCCTATGATATATTTATGTACCTAAATTAGGAAATGATTACTAAAGCACTCACAATAAATGTAATCTTTGCCACATGCCCTGCCTGCTGAAAATCCTTTGAAATGCAGTTTCTTTCATGTTTCATTCTATTTTCAATCTTGCAAAAGTAAAGTGCCATGTTTTATCTTTTAAGTCAATAAAATGTGTTTACAAATAATATGTAAAGCTTCATGTTATCTGTTTAGAAATAGTAATCATTTCAAAGCTGATGAATGTGATACCATCTGATAAGGTAATATCTCAACATTTTATATAACTTTTATTTTCTCTAAATGAAACAATCTTGTTCTAAAACAAACTACATAAATAAACATTGGATCATTTATTTACCTAAAATTGTTTTTGTAATACTATTAATACATTATCTTTGTACAAATTCAAATATTACAAAACCGTATTACTTCAAAGATGAAAGACACCCATTAATTAAAAACTCTCAAAATGCAGCTATCATTCGTAGTTTCCTGTTCAGATACTAATATAAATGTACATTTAATATAAATGTGATAGCCTACGGTTGCTCTCACTTCACTGACCTTGGACCTACTGACATATCAGTACACACAGACATCTCCATCTGTACCAGCTGCAGGACTGCACAGCATCCCACTGCTTTGATATATGGAAATATATACTTCCTGATGGTGTTAAAAGTTGTTTCTACCTGGTTAACCAGCAAAACAATACTGCAGTGATTATTCTTGTATTTACATCTTTCTGTATTTCCAAAAGTATTTCTACCAGATAAATACCCACAGAGATATAGATATGTTACATGACAGAGTTTTCAAGAATGTTGCTGTTAGGTTAATATGGCCTCTTACTCATAAACACACAGTATTACCAGGTTAAAATTCTGCTGTTACCTTTGTTGCCAAGGATTTGAGTTTTCCCAGTAGGGTCTGTTTATTGGAATATACAACTTCCTCTTCATTATCTTCTCCTTCCATGATAGCACAGCTGTCTGCAGCTGGGAGTTCACACTCCTTTGAGTTCGTAGTCATCACTAATTTGGAATATTTGTACTCCAGTCTAAGTGGTGGTAAATATATAAATAGATAAAGAGGCTTTTAATATAAATTAATACTTATTTGGGGTGGTCATACACCAGCTAATTGTCTTGGAATAAAGTTGCTTCACCAACAGATTTCCTTCACCCATCACCATAACACTATATGGTCTCATTAATCTACCATCTACATACCAATCTTTTCCAGAATTTCAGAGAATCAGTACAATATAGTTAATTCTATTACATTTATTTTACATCACATAAAGTGGCCAATTATGACAAACTTTTGAAAAACAGAGAAAATAAGAGGTATGAATAAATTTTCATCATTTACAAATATTTGGGAACTAATTTAATATGCAGTTTTCCAAAGTTTAGTTCATAAGATGAGAACATATATAGGCAAGTGATTTGGTCTTTACTACTTCTTTCACTCATTGCTTTCTATTTCCCACCTCAGATTATAACTGTCCTTAGATAATACAAAAAAGAACTTTCACAGCCCCACTGACAGGTAAATCATTTTTTAAAAGCCTAATCATATAATGTATCAATATATAATTGGTAGTTAGACCAAATACTCAACTTCAGATTCTTGAAGTCCTGGAGTAAATAAAGATGATACTTGCCTATATGCTTAGTCTGTTTCTTTGCAAATATTTGCCCACAAGAAACTGAAAAAACAATGATGGGGCAAGAAGGCAGCATGATGTCATGAAAATAAAATAGACACACAGAGAAAATCTGCCTTTTGCTCTGAGCTCTACTCCCATCTACCTGAGTAGCCTGGAGCCTCTGTTCTCTATCTTACAAAAACAGTGAGTCCAGTGCAATTATCTCTAATGTTCTCTAGTCTTTGTGTTATCAGAGTAACAACCATTCCATTTGCCTTCTTAAAGACCTTTCCCATAACTCTTTCAACTAGGAGAAAATTCTTTTGGCTCTGGGAGAAATTGTTGAGTATGGTGATTAAACCTAAAATTTTCACGACAAAAGAGATTCCTCATTCTTATTCAGGGGTTACTTACTTCTGATTCTTTTTCCAGAAGTAGCAAGTTAGAGCCACCAGCAAAACAGCTGTAAAAGCTCCCACGCCTGCTCCCACTTTTAGCCAAAAGTCAACTGTTTCACAGGTTGACAACTTTTTCTCAGGCAAAGAAATTCCTTTAATGCACCACTTAGGCTCATTCCATACATATAAAGTTTCCTTCCAAAACACAAAGAGGACATAGAAATTAGATTTAGAAGGAGGAGGTCTTGCTAACCCTTTATTGACAGTAGGCAGAGAGGATTATTCAGCTTTCATCTAAGCTGAAGCTCCACGAAGAGAGGAAAGAGATATAGGAGAGAGAGAATAAGGAAATGATGAATGAAAATGCAACAAGACCATGAACTGTCAGATCATGTTCGCTTCCTTATAAGAAGGTCGAACAAAAATGACTCCCATTTGAGCTATTTTCTTCAAATATGTGACGAGCCTGACTTAATCATGTTTTTGAATGAAAGCTTGGGTTGTTTAATATAACTAACTGGGACGGGTTTTAACTCATCACGTAGATCCATTTCCCCAAAAAGCCTCTCCCCTGCATAGCAGAACAGATCCTGGAGCCAGACATACAGGCAGAGCATGACTGGCAGACTTAGGTGACTAGTGTGGGGTAGGCATGCAGACTGCACCCCCTTCCCCAGGCCAAAATAAGGAGCAGGTTATTCTGGGTCATTGCTACCCAGCTGAGGGACTTACTCTAGTCCTCCCAAAGTAGATGACAACTTTGCTAGGGCAATGTTTTCAAACTGCTCCCTGCAATCAACTAGTAAATAGTAAAATAAAAACAATGGGTCTCAACCAGCAATTTAATGAACAGATCAAATAAGAGATCAAAGACAAAAATCAGAGTACAGGCATGATTCCTCATATATTTCAACATATACAGTGACCAGTAGCAATCTGCATGACGATTATGTCCAGTGACATTAAATGACATGAGGCATTACATTTTTTACTCAGTGTGCCTCCTGAAATTTTCTGGTGAATGATGGTAACTTTATCTACACGCTAACAGAAGCATAACACCATAATGTTTAATTTCACACACTCACACACTTTCACAGTTAGTCTTGAAGTAAATGATGTGTAGGAGAATCCTATTTACTTTGAGGAAAAGTTTCAACAAAGTTTTGGTTGAGAACTTTTTAGAAAGGATGTTAGTAATTGAAAAAAAATTTAGTGTAACACTTTATTAAACTTAATGTGAATAAATTATTTTTTAAAGGGCTCATATAATTTTTATAAGAAAGGTGAGGAATGAGGAGGCATGAACAAGGTTGAACTGCTGCCTCTCTACATGTAAATAATGACAATAAAGAGATAAATATTAAGTCCAGTCAGCAAACACTGATTTCAACTCAAGGGTGTTCCAACAAGAGAAAAAAAAAGGCTGTGAAAGAGTTTATATGGTTGTATCACATAAGCTACACCCAAAGCAAATGGCAAGCTCTAATGTTCAATGATGGTCTTATAAACAAGCCATTAAAACTTCAGAATTAAAAAGACACATACTTGTAAACCCAGAGATTTTAACTTCTCAATAAGCTGCTCATATTGTTAAGGAAAAATAAACTCAAGCTATTGACAGAATTTCTAGTCATTCTGTAACTTGATCATTCTATACATTTCTTAGTCATTCTATTAATTACAAAATTTTATCCCTATATTAGGGGCTTCCCTTGTGGCTCAGCTGGTAAAGAATCTGCCTGCCATGTGGGAGACCTGGGGTTCGATCCCTGGGTTGGGAAGATCTCCTGGAGAAGGGAAAGGCTACCCACTCCAGTATTCTGGCCTGGAGAATTCCAGGGACTATACAGTCATGGGGTCACAAAGAGTTGGACATGACTGAGTGAGTTTTACTTCCACTTTCACCTCCCTACATTAAGTCATGTCTTTGGCAAACAAGAAAATGGCTGACAGAGCAGCTGAAAAATTTATTCTTGCAGCATGTAAGGATATTTGGTGAACAGAGTGAGATAAATTTTAAAACTTACCTCCCAGTAATAACACACTATCTCTTCAAATCTCTACCACTATATAATATTTAGAAGTAATGCTTAATACGTACTTAGAACCTGGTATGGATTTTTGAGATTCAATGTGATAAGAGCACTTTATCACAAGTCATGCAGCTCTTTTAGTTTATATCAGCTGTATGTGGAGGAATTGTAGTGTGTAAATTTAACTTCATGTGCGTCTGGATTATACATCTTTATAAAATTAGAGAAACATATTCTCAGTCAATATCAAGTGCAAAACTATAAAGAATGGAGCAGACAATATAATAGAAACACAGTAGAATTATTTAAAAATTAAAAGATACCCATCTCAACATTTTACAATCATTTTTTAATATCAAAAGGCTTTGGCATCCAAAGAAATCCATCCTGGTTCACTGACATAATGGAAGACGCAGGGAAAGTTGTCATGTGTATTGAAAACTCACCAAAGAACAGACATTTCAAACTATAATATTCAGAGATTGGCAGTAAACATAGCCACTTACTGCATCAAACCCATTTGTCTGCTATTGCAATGAATACCCTGAAGAAGGACATTTCATTTTTTTCTATTTGAAGCTCACTCTCATCTGGCAAATATTTTCAAATTTGACATCTAAACATAACAGAAAGGCATATTTAACTGATTTTAATATTTCTCAAAATAAATTTGGAACTATAGGGGGAGTTACACACCTCAACATATCAAACACAACAAAGTGTTCTGAAAGGTATTATTCTTAAAGCAAAACCAAACATTTAAAAAGCATCACCTCACAACTATCTGTTTCAATCATTCTTATAAGATGTTGAACAGAGGTTTTTTTAATGAAGATAGTTTGAACAAGATAAAATTAGAGAAATAGTTGCCTCCCCATTGTCTCAAACTTATAATCACTACCTTTCAGAAGAGAAATATTAAATATTGAAGAATGTTTGGATAAAAGGTCATTTGGCTTCTCAAAACTCCTGAATTAAACTTGGTGGCCAAAGAAAGGAATGCATCTTTTATTTTTCATTTACTCTTAAAAAAATAATTATAAGGTAGGAAGTTTATCATAATTCTAGAGAAAAGATAAAGATTAATTTCCACTGTGAAGCATAAAAATGTATCATTATTATTATGAGGATTAAAAAGAAACCATTTTTTGAGATTGAAATTTTTATCTTTGACCCACTTACAAAGGTTTAAAGGAAACTGGTTCAGCCATGCCTAAGATATTTGAGCAGTTTTGGCTCTGTTGCTCTGAGCCGGTGTGAGCTATCAACAAGTAAACACACTTACTGAATTAAGTATTTCCTAATTTTTGGTTTAGTGTTATCTATTTGGAGATGTCTCCATTTTGTATTAACGTATTAATGAAACATTTTGTACTATTATGCCTATGCTCGATAAGAATAAAATATTAAAGTAAGTATTGTTTCATAAAACAATTTTATTTTTAGGCATATCTCTATGTTTCTGAGTTTGTGTCTATTTCCTAGGCTTGATGTAGCATGCATTTCTTACTACAGGTTCACTGTCATTCAAAAATGGAAAATACCAGTTTCGAGAATAGTTCTCAATGTTTTGTTTGGTTTTGTTTTCCTTAGAGGTGGAAACTACTGCTTCCAAATATGCTGAGTGTATGGGACTGGGTGGGGGCATTCCGATTTCTTCTCCCACTTGGACCCTCCAACCTGCCAACTACAAGCTCTTTAAGAGTTTCCTGGATAGAACAGCTCCCTTCTCTGATCACCGTCCACAGTGAGTACCCTAGCGTGCTCCACGCTGACCTGAAAGTCAGTTCTATCCCATCTACCTGGTGTGCTGTGTTCTTTGCTGAGTCACTTAGTAGTGTCCTACTCATGCGACCCCACTGACTATAGCCCACCAGGCTCCTCTGTCCATGGGGATTCTCCAGGCAAGAATACTGGAATGGGTTGCCATGCCCTCCAATCCCACTGGAATCTCTGATCCTCTGATGTCCATTTTCCAATAGGGTCCTCACCACTGGTACTGATGAATCCCCTCATCTGTGCTCCTTCAGTGTAATTTCAATGGAATTTAGAGAGGATGAAGTAGTAAGTCATTTTGAAAGAGGAAAAGTGTGCTTTTATATAGTACTAATCAAAGCTGGTATAGTGAAGTGGGTGCTCTCAAACATCATATTAGTATAAGAGCAAATTGATGTAACCAAAGCAATTTATTAATAGTATAATAAGTATCAAGAACCTTAATAATGGCCATATCTTTCTAGCAATAAACTCTAAGGAAAGAATCAAATGTCTAACAAAGATATTCACTATAGAGTTATTTACAAAAAGATGATTTTCAATTTTTTCTTAAATGTTCAACAGGGAAATTATCAAATTTCAAATTGCATACATAATAGAATGAAGTGAAGTGAAGTCACTCAGTCGTGTCTGACTCTTTGAGACCCCATAGACTGGGGCCTACCAGGCTCCTCTGTCCATGGGATTTTCTAGGCAATAGTACTGGAGTGGATTGCCATTTCCTTCTCCAGGGTATCTTCCCAACCCAGGGCTCAAACCCGGGTCTCCCACATTGTAGACAGACGCTTTACTGTCTGAGCCACCAGGGAACATTTCTCTATAAAAAAAAGTCATTTTTTAAAAAAATTAATGACAAGGGAAATATATTAAATGTATAAAGAAAACAAAATAGAATCCTAACTTTACTTTTAAAAAACAAGTAAGTGAATGCAGAGAAAACATAGAGTAGGATCTTGATTAACGTGTGTGAGTGCACATAAGATTTACGCTTTATATATGCTTCTTGTGGAGAGTCAGTTTTATTATCCTCATCTTAATTATACCTATAACTGCATTCTATAAGCTATATCTTGGATTCATTATATCATTTATGATCTCGGTAAATACCCATAGTCTACAACCCATTTGTATAATTTATTTTCCCAATTCCAGTACACATCTTCAGCTACCTCAGCATACAGAAGTATAGGTATCAAACTTTATTTTAGATATATATTAATGTCTCATTAAGTTAACTATAAGCTTTAGCCACACTACTGAATCTAAATGTCTATGCTGTAATGTGATACTGGACTGAACCGTTGTATCTTCAATGACACAGTTCTGCTTAGACAGTTTGCCCCTTACCTGAAATCCTCTCTTACAGGCACCCTCAATCTCATGGAAGTCATGTTCAGTGCACAGAGGGCAAGCTTCCACACTCTCCCACAGGAAATAGAATGTACATCCATCACAGGTGCCTGCTGGACACTTGCTGAAATAAATCATGGAAAGCAACAAAATCAACAGCTTTTGTAACACAGTCAATTGAGTCCAATCAACATTTGAGCACATACTGCATACTGGGAAGCAATACATAGATGCAGAGGAAACACATGGAAAAAAGTCTCAAGGAGACACCACCACAACTAGATACCGCTCTGCACCAACCAGGATAGCTAGAATCAAAAGTTGGGAGGGTGCTGGGCAATTTCAGTCTTTACACTCTGCTGATGGGAGTATAAAATGGTGCAACTTTGGAAGAAACTGGCAGTTTCTCACACAATTAAACAGAATTATCATATGATTCAGCAATTCTACTCTTAGGGAAATACCCAAAAGAAATAAAAATGCTATCTCCACACAAAAACTTGTACATGAATATTCCTAACAGCATTATTCATAATATCCAAAAGGTGGCAACAATGAAAACGTCCATCAGCAGATGAATGGATGAACAAAACATGGTATACCCATAAAATGAATTATTACTCCACCTTAAAAAGCAATGCAGTACTGATGCATGCCCCTACTTGAATGAACTTCAAAAATATTATGCATAGTGACTGAAGCAAATAAAAATTCCACATTTTTTATGATGTTATCCAGATTTAAGTCCATAATAGGAAGCTCTATAAAACATTTGAAAATGGGTTAGTGATTGCTTAGAGTTAGGAACCACTTACTAGGTTTAAGGAGATAATAGCTAAAGGGTATGGGATTTCTTTGCGAAATGATGAAGAGGTTCTAGAATCGGCTAGGCTGATGGTTGCACACTCAGAATATACAATAACCACTGAAGTGTATGTTTTCAATGAGTGAATTGCAATGGTGTGTACATTATATCTCTATCAAGTTTTTTTTTTCTTTTTAAAGGAGAAACAGGCACAGGTAATGACCAAAAAAAAGCTCCAAAGTTTATTGGTGAAAGTGATGCCTGAGCCATGTCTAGAATATTCTAGATAGGAGTTAAAATAAAAGGGATGGACGCAAGGGAATTCCTGCCATAGGAATGGAATGGTAAGTGAATCGGAGCAAAAGTGCAAGCAGGTCTTGTCATGGGAGCTTCAAGAACAAGGCAGTGACTGAGTACTGGGCATACGGGCACTAGGTGGTGAAGGAGGTTTGCAGTTTCTGTTTAAGGTAATTGCACAGAAGTGAGGTGGTTTAGAGGACAGAAGGACACAGAGGTCCATGGTCTGGAGAGGATAGGGGAAAGACATACAAACAAAATTGTCTAATGTTAAAAAGAAACACCACCATCAGTCAACACACAGCTCAGTGATGTAAATGGTTCTGCAATCCTGGGTTTCCTCAGTCTGAGGATGACTTCCTTTGACAAAAGGCACTCAGTGATGATGAATAAGGCTTGGACCCAGATGAGGGATTGCACTGAACCAACCATCAGGCAGGACCTGCATGCAGACTTTAAAATCCTACTTTCTGGTGGGTATGCCTTTTATGTCAACTTATCTCTTTCATTTTAAGGACAGGTACACATGGCATAGCTCAAAAATTAACATGCTGTTACTGGATACAAAATTCTTATTGACTGAAGCAAGAAACTATTCAGAAAGATTCTAATAGGAATGACTGTTTTGTTCATGAATTCATTAAAACCAGGGGAATATAGTTCCCTCAGCTTGTGTACTACACTTCCTTTAAGTTAAGCTGTGTAAATATAAGGCATTGCCCTGAAAATCTCCTTCAGACCTTAGCTTGTGCAAAGTGCAGGTGCCCTGAAACAACTAATAGCAAAACGACAGACACACAATAATACAGAGAATCCAAAAAACACCCCTTTTTAAGTTTTCATTTCAAATGCCTTTCTGATGATTCACTATCCAAAACTTCAGTCTATCAGAAAGGTAAAATTTCATACTGTTAGTTAACTAAATGTATTCTGAAAAAGTGAAAGTGTTACTCAGTCGTGCCCTACTCTTTTGTGACCCCATGGACTGTAGCAGGCCAGGCTTCTCAGTCCATGGAATTCTCCAGGCAAGAATACTGGAGTAGGTTGCCATTCCATTCTCCAGGGGATCTTCCTGACCCAGGGATCAAACTGGGTCTCCCAAATTGCAAGCAGAATCTTTACCATCTGGGCCACCAGGAAGTACATTCTAAGGTACTCTAATATGAACACTGAAACAAATTCACACGCCTGATAACTGATGCATTTTTATATGTCTGACTTTCCAAAGTGTCTGTATGCTGTAGACTAGGTGAACATGGGTGGGATGTAAAAACAGCAACGTTCTATATGACATGCTTCAGAAACAGAGGCCCAGTCTTGTCACAGCTATGAACAATGGTGAACAGTGACTCTTCAGAAAAATGACTTGACTCTCTCACTTACTTTCTCATTTTATAAAAAGGGAATAATAAATACATTCAGAATAAAAAATACAGAGAGATATTTTTTAAAAACAGGACATTACAATAGACGAAAACCATGCCACCTAAAAAGTTATTCCTACCCTCTACCTTCCAGATCAGTAAAAGCAACTTAAAATTTTCTTTTGAAAAAAAACTGGGTAACCAATTGGAGAAATTATTCAAGAACACAATTATTATATGCATAACAATGATTTACAACTTTCAAAATAATTACAGTTTTCTGATCAGTTAGCAAAAATTACCAAGAGGCTTTCCTGTTCAAATCTTTTCTCCCAGAATTATTTTCTACTTTATCTTTCCAACACAGAAAAACTTTAAAAGGAGGAAAAAAATGTTTCTATTGGGAAAATGAAAGAGTAAGTCTGCTAAAGTTTGAAAAAAAGAACTCAACAAAAGAAAAGGAGAAAATTAATCAAAGTTGCAAAAAGCAAGACAGAAGACTTGGATTACAGTCCTAACTAGGATTTTCAAATGATTTTGTGTTTTTCCATAAGTGATTCACCCTCCCTCCCCACCATGTCATTCCTGTAATTTGTCAAAAGCAGAATGTCTGCCATACTGCATTCATAGAGTGGTTATAAGGATAAAATGAGAGAACCATCTGACAAAGTTTAAAGAACTGCAAAATATAAAAGACTATTAACAATGCACATCACTTTCTAAAGAACTGGTAGATCCAAAGAAATATGAAAAAAAATCAAGACATTGATATAATTTATAAAGCTGGCATTAAGTGTCAAAACACTACAATGATTCAGTGCATTCCCTTTGCAGACTTCACTTTTTAAAAGAAAGTCTTAGGTTAAAAGCAGTTTAGTTTAGAATCGATTCTTAAATTCTTTTAACTCAATGAATCATTAGAAATGTGGAGCATCAAAATTTGATTCTTTGTTATGAACCTAATTTTCACAGTTTGAATCAGGCCTTCCCTGGGGAAGAAAACAAGAATATATGAAGCAATAGTGATTTCAATCATGCTTACATACATAAATGAAAACAGAAAAAAGATATGAGAAAAAAATGTAGTAATATAAACATTTTATCTTTGTGAAATACTTTTCCCTTTGATGACCTGGGTCACCATCATCTTTACTTCCCAACCAGCTTTTTTCAGGTGTCACTAATTGTGCTTCTACATAACTTTTGCGCTGCATGATCACCATAGAAACCAATGGGCACATGTTTAAAGAAACAAGACAAAGTCATGGATAGCTGGGGTATGGGAAGCTAGACTTCTACAGGATGGCCCAACGTGCTGTTAATTATAGGTAGGGAAACCACCACATATTCAAAGGGCAACCAGGTAAACCTTGATTTGGTTTACTGAGAAATGAGTAACAGGCTTTCTAATTTCCCAGTTTTGCTTCTGGGATTGCTTTATCAATCAGGGTGGCTCTAGCAATGTGTAAGAATTCAGACAAATCTTTTGTAGCAAGTTATGTCTTGGATTCTAAAACAGAATATATTTCATAAATCAGTTAGTAGTGTCCTCTTCAGAATGAATCATCTTACCTAAAACAGGATCTAGCTGGTTCATATCATGAATCCATGGAGAAGAACCTTGTGTTTTTATGAACTATTATCACCTTAAAAAATCTATTAATAATATTTGGATAGTTGATAAATCACTGTAAACAGTTTTCCCTAAACTTTATTCAAAATCCAAAGGTAAGACAAATTCATCTATGTTGTCAGTACCTTTCCAACCCTTCTGGAGTTAGTCTCAGGAGATTGATGAGAAAGGCCACTCTCTAATGTGCCAAGAACATTTATCATCTGGTATCAGGCCACTATTGTTGTTGAACTTCCTTCATGTGGGGCATCTGTAGTTTTCTTGGGGTTCCTTGGTCTCAGGGTATACAGACTGGCATCCTCTGTCAAGGCAATGCTCTCTGACTTTCTGCTGTCTGTTTTCAGCTTTGGAATCTCAGGAAGTTCATCCTATTTCTGCTAAGGATGCCTTGTCATAGGCCAGAAACTCTTCTTATGTAGGGTCCATAAAATTCATTGCATGTTGCTCTAACTCCATCTGCCTTAAGGCTGAAGAGTATCAGTCACTTATGATGGGGTTTAAACACAAGATATTTTGACCTAGAAGTCTAGATCTAGAAGATTTTACCAGTCTCCTGCAAATCCTTCTCTTTCTAAAGTTTCTACTTGGGTTAACTACCAAAAGTCAGCATCTGTTGACGATCTGGAGAAACTAAATTTACTGACACTCGCTAGTCCCTTTTATCTATGATTCTGTATTTTCTGAAGTGAAATTAAAATCTGTCAAGTTTTATCATCTTTATTTCAAACTTGATCACAAAACTTGATGACTGTTTCTTGATATTTTTATACCATATCTTAAGATTATTTGTTAGTGTTTAAAGTATATACTTTTAACAATTTTCTAATAGAATTTTTTCATTTTTTCCCCAAGTAGGATAAATTAATTTGTGAATGAAGAAAAATATAGGGAAACTGATACAAGGTAGATTCTAGCCTCAATCTTGATATTCAGTATTTTAGGATACATCTGGATGTTGGTTACTTTTCATAAACTTTTTTTATTGACTCATAGTCAATTTCAGTTCAGTTTAGTCTCTCAGTCATGTCCAACTCCTTGCAAACCCATGGACTGCAGCACACAGGCTTCCCTATCCATCACCAACTCCTGGAGCTTGCTCAAACTCATGTCCATCAAGTCAGTAATGCCATCCAACCATCCCATCCTCTGTCGTCCCCTTCTCCTCCTGCCTTTAACCTTTCCCAGTATCAGGATCTCTTCCAATAAGTCAGTTCTTCAAGATCAGTTGGCCAAAGTATTGGAGTTTCAGCTCTAGCATCAGTCCTTCCAATGAATATTCAAGACTGATTTCCTTTAGGATTGACTGACTGCTTTGATCTTGCAGTCCAAGGAACTCTCAAGAGTCTTCTCCAACACCACAGTTCAAAAGAATCAATTCTTCAGTGCTCAGCTTTCTTTATAGTCCAACTCTCATATCCATACAAGACTACTGGAAAAAACCATAGCTTTGACTAAATGGACCTTTGTCATCAAAGTAATGTCTCTGCTTTCTAATATGCTATCTAGGTTTGTCATAGCTTTTTGTCCAAGGAGCAAGCATCACTTAATTTCATGGCTGCAGTCACCATCTGCAGTGATTTGGGAGCCCAAAAAAATAAAGTCTCTCACTGTTTCCCCATCTATTTGCCATGAAGTGATGGGACCGGATGCCATGATCTTCGTTTTTTGAATGTTGAGTTTTAAGCCAGCTTTTTTTTACTCTCCTCTTGCTCAAACTCAAACAGTCAATTTACAATATTGTATTAGTTTCCTGTATACAATGGAGTAATTCAATATTTTTATAGATTATACTCTATTTAAGGTTATTATTAAATATTGGCTATATTCCCTGTGTTGTACAATATATCCTTAGAGCTTATTTACTTTATACATGGCAGTTTGTACCTTTTAATCCCTCTACCCCTATCTTACCCCTCTGCACTTCACTTTTTCCACTTGTAACCACTAGTTTGTTCTCTATAATCTTTCTTTTGTTACTATCACTAGTTTTATTTTTAAATTCCTCATTTAAGTGATGTCATACATTATTTGACTTTCTCTGACTTATTTCACTAAATGTAATATGCTCCAGGTTCACCAACATTGTTGCCAATGGCAAGATTTAATTCTTTCTTATGGCTGAATATTATTCCTTTTTATTATATATATAGGTATGTATGTATGTGTGTGTATATATATACATATATACACACATGTATATATATGCACACACACACCACAATATATACCACATTTCCTTTACCCATTCATTCATTGATAGATATTTAGGTTACTTACCATATCTTGGCTATTGTAAATAATACTGCTATAAAACTTTAGGGTGTGTGTACCTTTCCAAGCTAGTGTTTTTATTTTCTTTAGATATACACCCAGGAGTGGAATAGCTGGATCATATGGTAGTTATAGTTTTAGTTTTTTAAAGAACTTTCATACTGTTTTCCACAGTTGTTGTCCTGTCACTCAGTTGTGTCTGGCTCTTCGTGACCCCATGATCTGCAGCATGCCAGACTTCTCTGTCCTTCATTATCTCGCAGAGTTTGCTCAAATTCATGTTCATTGAATAGGTGGTGCCATCCAACCATCTCATCCTCTGTCATCCCATTCTCCCTCCTGCCGTCAATCTTTCCTAGCACCAGGGTCTTTTCCAATGAGTTGGCTCTTGGCTTCAGTTGGCCAAAGTATTGGAGCTTCAGCTTCAGTCTTAGTCCTTCCAAGGAATATTCAGGGTTGATTCCTTTAGGACCAGGTTTGATTTCCATGCTATCCACAGGACTCTCAAGAGTCTTGTCCAGCACCACAGTTTGAAAGCATCAATTCCTCAGTGCTCAGTCTTCTTTATGGTCCAACTCTCACATCTATACATGACTACTGGAAAACCATAGCCTTGACTATACAGACCTTTGTCAGCAAAGTGATGTCTCTGCTTTTTAATACACTGTCCAGGTTTGTCATAGCTTTTCTCCCAAGGAGCAAGCATCTTAATTTCATGACTGCAGTCACCATCTGCAGTGATTTTGGAGCCCAAGAAAATAAAATCTCTCACTATTTCCATGTTTCCCCATCTATTTGTCATAAAGTGATGGGACTGGATGCATGGCCTTCCATTTTTGAATGTTGAATTTTTAAGTCAACTTTTTCAATCTTCTCTTTCACCTTCATCAAGAGGCTCTTTAGTTCCTCTTCGCTTTCTGCCATAAGGGTGGTGTCATCTGCATATCTGAGGTTATTGACATTTCTCCTGGCAATCTTGATTACAGCTTGTGCTTCATCCAGTCCAGCATTTTGCATAATGCACTCTACATAGAAGTTGAAAAGCAGAGACATTACTTTGCCAACAAAGGTCCGTCTAGTCAAGGCTATGGTTTTTCCAGTGGTCATGTATGGATGTGAGAGTTGGACTGTGAAGAAGGCTGAGCACTGAAGAATTGATGCTTTTAAACTGTGGTGTTGGAGAAGACTCTTGAGAGTCCCTTGGACTGCAAGGAGATCCAACCAGTCCATTCTGAAGGAGATCAGCCCTGGGATTTCTTTGGAAGGAATGATGCTAAAGCTGAAACTCCAGTACTTTGGCCACCTCATGGGAAGAGTTGACTCATTGGAAAAGACTCTGATGCTGGGAGGGATTGGGGGCAGGAGGAGAAGGGGACGACAGAGGATGAGATGGCTGGATGGCATCACTGACTCGATGAACATGAGTCTGAGTGAACTCTGGGAGTTGGTGATGGACAGGGAGGCCTGGCGTGCTGTGATTTATGTGGTCGCAAAGAGTCAGACACGACTGAGCAACTGAACTGACTGACTGACTGAAGGATTTTGAGCATTACCTTGCTAGCATGTGAGATGAGTGCAATTGTGCAGCAGTTTGAACATTCTTTGGCATTGCCCTTCTTTGGGATTTGAATGAAAACTGACCTTTTCCGGTCCTGTGGCCACTGCTGAGCTTTCCAAATTTCCTGGCATATTTATGCAGCATTGTATCAGCATCATCTTTTAGGATCTGAAATAGCTCCGTTGGAATTCCATTGCCTTCACTAGCTTTAGTAATGCTTCCTTAGGCCCACTTGACTTCACACTCCAGGACATCTGGCTCTAGTTAGCTACACTAATTTACATTCCCACCAACAGTGTACTAGAGTTTCCTTTTCTCCATTTTTGCCAACATTTGTTATTTGTGACTTTTTTGGATGGCGGCAATTCTGACTAGTGTTGAGGTGATATCTCATTGTGGTTTTGATTTGCATTTCTCAAATAATTAGAAATGTGGAGCATCTTTTCCTGTGCTTTTGGCCATCTGTATGTCTTCTCTGGGGGAAAAAAATGTGTATACAGGTCTTCTGTCAATTTTTAAAGTGTGTGTTTTTTTAAAAAATATTGCGTTTGTCAACTACAAATTGGCACTTGCCATGGGTGCTTGCCATCTACCTTTAGAAGGATTAAACCATGTACTTCTGCTGCTGATCTTCAACACCCCCAAAGGAGTTCAGGGTGGAGAGCAGAAATGAGGCACTCTGTGCTCTGGGAAAATTGGCAAGACAGGTCTTCAGACAGTTAGATATTCTCAGGAGCTGATTTTATGAGCTCAATTCTTGCATCTCTTCATATCTAGAAAAGTACTAAAATCCTTCCTGGTGACACTATTCCTCGTGATAAGTGAAGTGTTCATAAGACTAGCGGAAAACTGGAAAAATATGGGCTTGATTGCACATATTCTCCCTTCACCAAAAATCACATATATACTGACCTTTCCCCCCTGCCTCTTTGGAGCAGTTTCTCACAGCTATCTGAGGTGCTGTCTCCCCGGTTGCAACCCTCATTTTGGCCCAAATAAAACTTAACTCGCAACTCTCATATTGTACATTTTTTTAAATCAACAAATTGTATGAGCTGTCTATGTATTTTGGGTACTAATCCCTTCTTGGGCATCTCATTAGGAAACATTTTCAGTCAGTAGGCTATTTTTCACTCCAGTATTTTTGCCTGGAGAATCCCATGGTTGGAGAAGCCTGTTAGGCTGCAGTCCATGGGGTCACAAAGAGTTGGACACAACTGAGTGACTTCACTTTCACTTTTCACTTTCATGCATTGGAGAAGGAAATGGCAACCCACTCCAGTGTTCTTGCCTGGAGAATCCCAGGGACTGGTAGCCTGGTGGGCTGCCATGTATGGGGTCACACAGAGTTGGACACAACTGAAGTGACTTAGCAGCAGCAGCAGCAGCCGCAGGCTATTTTTCATTTTGTTGATGGTTTCATTGCCTGTCAGACCCCAAGGCTGGAGCATTTACTACGTAGCTGAAACCACTCACTCCTCAGGGGGATCTCCCAGCTTGTGACGTCTCCTTCCTCTTCTGTGTCCCTTCTGAGGGGCAGGGGTCCATCCTGACCACTTCTCCTCCCTTCCTACTTGACTCCATGTGACTCTTCATTTTACATCCTGGGTGCACACCAGTCCTTCTGCCAGTCTCCAGTGTGTTTTCAGTGAGAACCACTCCACACGCAGATGTATTTTTGACACGTTCATGGGGGGAGGTGAGCTCTGTGTTGTCCTACTCCACCATTTGATCTCTTCCTCCTTCTATTTCTTGATCATAACGTGTTTCAGTTGTTTTCACTTGTGATCACAGTCCTTTCATATGCCTCCCTACTTTTTAATGTTCTAAGAACATGTTTGATTTTAATTGAGTTCTATTGCCTTTTTAACCTATATATGAATTTATATATTATCTGTCCCTAAAGGGTGCAGAGAACAGAAATAAACAAGGAACTCATTTAAACAATAGTTATTCTCTGGCTCTTAATAAATTAAAATGACTAGACAACTGTTTTGGCTTTAACGGTCCTTCCCCAACTACCAACAAAAGCACTACACTAGCAGCCAATAGATCCAATGACTTTGATACAGAGATTTTAATTAGAGCCTGTGGAAGAAATCCCTGGTGTGCTCAACCTCTGAAAACTCAAGACAGAACTGTGAAGCATCCCTTTTGTGAGAGACAATCTCCTCAGAAGCTACACTTAGAAAAAAAATGAATTTTGGTTTTGAAGGAGGTTTTCACAGAATGATTTTGGACTTATTTATCAACTGCCCAAGCAATTAAACGTGGTTAAAAGTTGTAAGAGATAAAGGAGGAGGATATTCCTCTAACTCAGAACATTAACAAAGACAACCTTATTTGAGGAAAGATGAGTCATTAAAAAGAAGGCACCAACAACTTGCAGATCAGTTGAGTTCCCAGATAAATGTGCTATTTCCCTCTGTTTACTGTGTTTATTTGCAAATCTCTGCCTACAAAGGATGGGAGGAAATGACAAGATAAAAGCATGATGACATAAAAAGAACAACAGAATCAGGAAATCATCCCATCGTGACTGACACTCTATAGCTATGCATACAGCCAGGGTTCTCAGTGTTTCCTACTGTGTCGAGTAAATGGGTTTGATGGGAGGATCCCGAATGTGCAATGACATCTCCATTATCAGAGTAAAAATGGTTCCCTCTGCTTGTTTTCCAATAAGGCTTTTAAAAAAACTTTCAAACCTTTTTAAATCTTTCCAGATAAAACTAACAGCAATTTCTCATGTTTTTGAAAAAGTACTCTGGACACAGTGCTTAGGTCTAAACGTTTCCTAATGAAAGGAGAATCTTCAATTCCTCTAACCACATAGGATCATGATTAGGGGTTTGGGAAGCCTTTCAGGTAGAAACCGGAGAGGCATCTATTTAGGGATATTAGTGGTCGACTGTGTTAGCAATTTATTCTTTGGCCAAGGTACAAACTGCACTAATCTCAAAAGTCCACCCCAGCTCTCTGATTTCATCTGCCGCAGACATCATGCTGTTAAGTTTTCATCAAAAATGTCTCACATCCTCCAGACACTTTGTGGAATTAGAAACCAACTTCATTTGCCAGACCAAACAGACAGGCTGGAGTTTCCAACTGCAGGTTTGTGGGCGGCCCAGGATGTTTGCTGCTCCTTCTACGTTGCATGTGAGATCCACAGAGAACACACAGTTCTCCTTTTCTCTTGCCCCTTTCGCTTTCTGTGAAGACATTCTCTTTTTTTTTCCCAGGGCTGGGGATCTTGTGACATTTTCCCTGGTCACCAAGACACGGAGCCCCAGTCAACATCACTACTGCTAAAGTCACCTTTGCCTGGTTTGTAAGGTTATTTGCCAAGAGAGAATTCCAAGGGACAGCACCCTTTCTGAGCTGCCAAGGTCTTTCCATAGTGACTTGTTGGTAAGCATATGAGATTTCACAGGGCAATTGCCTAGTTAGAACCTTTCTTTATCTCCTGGAGAATTTAAAGCTCAAAAAAGAAAAATGCAAATTAAACCCCCTTCAAAAGTAGCCTAAGTAAATTTGGCTCTGTTAACATTTCTTTACTGTTAGTAGGAAATCTTTACTCAAACCTACAGCTAAAAAAATATTCTGATTATTTCCGTACAAGCTTCCATTTCTCATGTTCTGATCGCAGAGCGCCCTCTTGTGCCCTGATCGGAAATTAACGATTCAAGAAAGAATGCAAGGTCAGCACAGGTGGCTCATAGTTGGTAAAGAATCCACCTGCAATGCAGGAGACCCTGGTTTGATTCCTGGGTCAGGAAGATCCACTGGAGAAGGGATAGTCTACCCACAACAGTATTCTTGGGCTTCCCTGGTGGCTCAGCTGGTAAAGAATCTGCCTGCAATGCAGGAGACCTGGGTTTGATCCCTGGGTTGGGAAGATTCCCTGGAGAAGGGAAAGGCTGCCCACTCCAGTATTCTGGCCTGGAGAATTCCATGGACTATTCCATGGGATCTCAAACAGTCGGACACGACTGAGCAGCTTTCACTTTGAGCACATTTAGGTTGTGAGGTTCAAGCAGTTCCCTAGAGCAGCAGTCCCAAACTGCAGGATGCATCATAATTGAACAGAGTTTTACGAAAATATGACAGAATCCACCCTGTAGACCACAACCTTTTCATTTAGCATTTCAAAAAATTAAAATGCAAAACAAAATGTGAGAATCTGTCTCAGAAAAAAAATTTCCAAAATTGGGGTTAAGATCAATGGTTCTCAAATTTTAACATGTCAGAACTGTCTTGTGGTTTTATAAATATTCTGGTGCTTAACATTTGGAGCTTCTTTCGGTTTCAGTGAAGGCCTAAAAATCAGTTTTACAATAGACACTCCAAGGTATTCTGCTGTATCTGATCTTGGGAAATCCTTGCAAAGGTAGTCAAGTAGAAAAAACTGCCTGAGGTCAAAGGAAAAACTTAACTTTTTTCTTCTCATAAGGAAAAAGCTAGTTTCTAGATGCCATCATTTAACATCATGAGACTATCATTTTCTCATTATATGAAAACATCAGAACCCACCTTGGGAGAGTTAGAATGGTGCATTTTCTAAAGGACAGCGTTTGACTTCAGTAGTATTATCTGCTTAAGTCATAGAGGCTCCTGAAGGAGGCCTTAGAAGTCATTCATGTGGGCTCCCAGAGGCTAGACCGAGAGAACTGAGCTGATGATAGGTCCAAAAAAGGACCTCAGAAGTGCCCTAGTAAATAGAAGTGTCTGAACTCAAAGCAATATGGTGAGATATCAGAGCATAGTGAACAAATCTCTGGATACACCTCCTCACAAAGAAAGTGTGCTCTGCTGCTCCGACTCCAGCTTGGATGCTGGCCCAGGGATCCTCTACCACATGATGCCCTTGAGCTACAGGCTCCCTCTGTTTCTTTCAGTTTTATTATGTTCTGTGCTCATCATATTCATATCTCACCTTGAATAGGTGAAGAGAAAAATTAATGAAACAGAGTTGGTAAGAGGTGAATGCTAGTGTGACTTTATGCCCAGAAATGAACTCAAAATACTATGTTATCACTGTAATTATTTTTAAGATACCCAAATAACTGAATCAATGCTTCAACCACTAATTTCCAATCCTGATGTAATATAAGCAGGATTTATTAAAATTTCATAAAAGTTACAGTGAAAGTAACAAAAACAAAATTAAGTCAATCACTTGTTTAAATATACATTTTTTGCTAGCTTGATGGAGAAGAATCTGCAAATCAAATTATAATCCAAAGGTACCTTAACCCTAAAAAGATTAGAAATAAATAATCTACATGGTAGATAATGAATAACTATACAAAATAAAAATCAGGAGACACTATGAAAGCATTTTTTAAGTTAACAATTTTAAATTCATAAAATTGCTTAGTTTCTCTTACTGTTCCCAACCAAAGTGGCTGTATTAATCAGATCTAGCAGCAGCAGCAGACTGTGGACAGCTAACAGCTCAATGCCAATCAGTTAAAGGAACGATGCTGTGTATTCTACAGGTCAGACTCTAACTTGGTGATTTCGCCACCAGTGATTAGAGAACTCAAGAACAGGAAACTCATCTAACCTGACCTTCATCCCTCATAGAGAAAGAAACTATGACAAAGAGGTTAGATTGCTTAATCTAGGTCACCTAGATAGTTCCTTGCTGACAAAGAACTATAATCCAGGGAAAGTCCTAATCCAGCTCTTAAGAAAACTGATACTAGATAGTAAGACTCAATCAAAAGATACAAACAATATAGTTATATATTACTTAAATAATTCTCAAGATAATTAAGACATGCAGGCAAACAAGATGAGAATCTGTCATTGAGGAGAGTGAAAGTGTTAAGACTTGCAAGGACCTATACCTCTTAACAGGCAAGCAGCACATCTGGAAAACAAAAATCTACAGATTCTTTGTTCCCTTTCTGCTTTACACCCAGAGAGAACATGTTTTAAAATAGCAAGGTTCTGAAGAGTTTTGCTTCCTGATACATACATACATAGCAGAATCATATTGAAATAAAACTACCTGGGGACAGAAATGGCTCCCGCTCCTGGTTTAGCAGGATTACACCTCATTTTCACAGCAGTTGATCGGCCATTTACACAAGAGGTTGTAGTTGTAGAAGACCTATTAGAAGGCAAAGGTCATTTCACAAAACAAATATGACACAGACTTCATAAACAAAAATGTCCTGTGTAGAACTGCCCCTATGCTCTATGAATAAATGAAAAATTTATCAAAGTTCATCAATTCAGAATTTTAATACAGACTTAGTTCATTTACTTTCACTGCCTATGAAAAGCTGCCTGCTCCACAGGTAAAGTGATATGCTATCATCAAAGGATTAATAGAGCTATTGTAATTATAATCAAAATTATAATGAAAAGAATTTTTTAAGGTATTAGAGGTCATAGTGACTTAGGCTGATGTTTTGATGTGTGAATTACAAATAATTACTGCCTAGACAATGAAGAGTCTCTTTATTGCCTTATTTAAAAGATTACATATATGAGAAAAATTACATAATGCTTTCTAAATATTCCATGTTTCCTATTTTTTTACTAAGTCTTTCATTTAAGAACCAACTACTGATTATCTATTCAAAATAAGCTACTATGTTAGAAACCCTGAAGTGATGTCCTTATAATTAAGAAAATAATCAAAAGAAGCAGCATGTTCACTTACTTATAAAAGAAATGCACATCTGGTATTTGGCTTGGTGAAACTGGGAACATATCTTCTTTTATATTAATATTTTGCAATGTGGTTTCAACTGTTACTCCTAGATGACAATAAAAAAGAAACTATTAAGCAATATGGGGAAATTAGGTTTACTTAGTCTCTATATCTAAAGAGAAAATAGCTTTATTTTGAGGCTGTCATTTTAACTAGAAATATCATGCAAAATTAATGTATTATTGTTAAGAATAATAAACCTTACAAGGTTTCCAGAATAAAAAATACTCTACTCCTTAACTTTGCAATTTTGCTTTAGTCACTTCACTTCCCTGATTCTTGTGTCCTGAATTTGTAAAATGGATGCAATAATTTAGATGGTCTGCATAGTCCCTTCTAGTTTTAACATTTCAACAATCTACTATTATAACTCTAAGCCTCTTGTAAGTTATGTCGAATGAGCTGGGCTACCTTGCCAATGTAGATTTTCATCCATTCACATTCATTATAAACACACTTGACAAAATAAAAGTTTGTGTGCCCTAAATATTTCCAGACAGTAACTTCAAATTTTGTTTTATCTAAAAGCAAGGCTTTCCTTGCTTTTAGGATTCCCCACCCATCAACCCCATGCAAAATGATAGCAGAGTCAAAACGCAAACAATAACAGCAACCTTTGTTCTAAGAGTTCTGATGCGGAGAGCAAGCTCAGTGACTGTCCTTGGTGCTGAAAATTATAGCAACTGTCCTCGGTGCTAAATTCTTCTGGAGTCTGTAAGTGGTACTGGAGTGGGTTGCCATTTCCTTCTCCAGGGGATCTTTCCAACCCAGGGATCAAACCCAAGTCTCCCACATTTCAGGCAGATGCTTTACCATATGAGCCACCAGGGAAGTCCAGAGTCTATAACAATGGTTATAGATTCAATCTATAGACTCAAATCTAGCTGCAGATTAAAATCATCTAAGAAGCTCTTTAAATTGTTAGGTTATCATATGCATCGTTAGATCCTTAATCCTACTCCAGATATTTTAATAAACCAGATCCTTAAGAATAACTAGTTAGGGACTTGAATTATTTTTAAAGTTTCCTATACTTTCCAGACCAGAGATAGAAAGGGCAGATGGAAAATAAAATTTAGCACACTCATTCTTGCTGTTTGTCACCAGATTTCCTCTGGTATGAGAAAAGATGATGAAAACTGGTGACAGATATTATGATTTGAGTCTATATTGTGTTTGTTTACTCTTCTTTTGCTCACAGTTTGGGAGGTTATTATTATTTTGCCTCTTAAATTCCTAGAAAATCTGATGAAAGGCACAGACTGCCAGAGATCAACATGTCATATGAATTAATACATAACTCTGGAAGCTTCTAATACTCATTAAGAATGATCAAAAGACCTTACTTGTAGGGAATTCTAAACCATGTTATAAAGTGATGACTTAGAATTATCTGTGGGTTTTAATCACCTATGGTAAGCACCACTGCAGAGACAAGTTATCAGTACCATAATTTTAAACAAATGCATGCATGAATATATGAACCAAATGAAACTTACCCAAAAATGTGTCCGCCAGAATGATGGATTGTGATGACAAGGCTGCTCGGAAACCCTTACTTTCAGAAGGAATAATAGTTGACTGGCACACAAATGCTCCTACCAAATTCGTGTAATCGTCTGACCCTGCCACCATTTCCTTTACTGTAAAGTCTGTTATATTGTTGGTACAGAGAGCCAACTTCTTCCCCTAGGAAAACGAAGTCAGAAAGAAGTTTTTACTGAAGGTAAGTCTCTAAACTGGATCTCAGCTTCCTAGTGATTCTAGCAGATCATTGGCTCTCTCCTCACCAAAATTCTGATTTCAGAGATCTGGTGAGGGAGCTCAGGCACCAGCATTTTTTAAAAGCTCTCGGGTGCTCAGTCACTTCAGTCATGTCTGACTCTTTGTGACCCTATGGACTATAGTCCACCAGGCTCCTCTGTCCATAGGATTCTCCAGGCAAGAACACTGGAGTGGGTTGCCATGCCCTCTCCATGGGATCTTCCTGACCCAGGAATCAGACTTGCATCTCCGGCATTGCAGGCAGATTCTTTACCCAATTTCAATGTTCAAACAGGGTTAAAATCTGACATTCTAATGAATACAGTGATTCAAGGCCGCACTGCTCCCCCAACTACAGACTTCATTTGTGCCAGAGGAAAGCCACTTGACTTAAGGAAACGTAAGTCATCTATGAAATCTTCAATTCTTCAGACAACAATGCATATAAAGGGAATGGAAAACTGCTGGTGAAAGTTTTAATGCCAAGGAAAAAAAAACACTTGCTCTTCCTTCTCCTGAATAGACCTGTGTGTGGCAGAAAAGTATTGTCAAGTCTAAAAAAGAAAATATAAAAATCTAGGACAACATCTAAATTCTAAACAGTCGGTCACTATACGTGTTTTTATTCACCTACTCTTACTCAATGATGTGGATCTGCTCAAGTTTACAGTATGTTGAAGCGAATACAGGAGCTTACTTTTTTAATCATTTGGAGGATAGTTCTAAAACTGGGAAGACTTTAGTTGTTTTAATGTAGTATGTTTAAATATACTGTAGTTCCACTAAAAAGCACTTTAGCTTACTCTATAATTTATGTGAAGAAATATATAAAGAAAAAGAGAAACACTATTTTACTGGTCTTAGATGTAAAATGTGCACAGATGGGCATAAAGAACAGAGATTTCTCTTTCTTAATGCAGCTAGCAATCTTAACCTATAAAATGTTTTCTCTCCACCAAGCCTGCTCACCACAATACAGGTGCAGTATATTTTTACTAAGCTTAAATTAAATTCTTTGAGAAACAAAGAAAAAGAGCAGAGAGAAACTACTGAGGAAAGGAATAAGAGAATAACAGTAAAAGAATTAGAATAAAAAGGAAAGAAAGAGAAGGAAGACAGAAGAGAGAAGACGAAAGCTAAGACAGTGGTCATACAGGAAGGAGATTGAGAAGAAGCGTGATATATTGGGTTGGCCAAAAGTTTGTTTTGGGTTTTCTGTAACATTTTAAGAAAACACTGGAAAAACTTTTCAGCCAACCCAATATAATGGAATTAATCGTATTCACTGCTTTACACAGCATTTAACACAATAGGTATTTAACATATAATTATATATTCAGTGAACTTAGCAATTAATCAAGTGAGTGTGCTGGATTGCCCCATGTAAAATCAGGATAGGACAAATGTCATACCACGTAAAAATGTATAGATCTTTCTGTTTGAAAACCTCTGTAGTCATGAGATCTCTTTTTATTTCCTTTGTACAAAGTTTGGCACAGCAGGTCAAAATGAAGACTATAGGAGTTAATAAGGGAATAGATATGGAGAAAATGACTTATTATATTTTCAACTTAGCTAAGGGTGAATATATACATCCCAACTCCAACCTTGTATGCCCACAAAATTATTGGATACATAGTCCTGTAACTCTCCCCTTACCAGTATCAATTAACATTCCACTTCTTCCCAAAGAAAATTAAATCCCATAATTTATTAGCAGAGGCTACCTCATCAACTGACACTTACCCCCTGCTTATTTCCATTTTGTTTTTGGACAAACTTCCTCTGAAAAGTCTTTTCTTTTTAACATAAACTTGACCAGAAAAACAACAATAAAACTTTCTCAAACCTTAACTTTCTGCCTAAGAAATAGGTGGGATTGACAAACCTGACCCATCTTTACAGAAATGAAAGATCCTCAAAGCCCTTATACCATAGCTTCAAGCTTTGGGGGTTCAACTGACTGGATAAGTGCTTTGATGGACTGAGAACCAGACAAGGATGCTGCTGGTGGAGAAAATATGCTAGAAGGCAACAAACGATTTAAGCTGTCAAAGCTCACTATCTGACATTTGGCTGTTAGTTTCCATAGAGATTTTATTGGTCCACCAACACAGAAGACAGCTCAGAGCTAAAACATAGCCCCATCTCACCTTGCCAGAACTCACCTCATGCCCACATAAACTGATGTTGAAGAAATGGAAGTACTTTGTTCCTTTGGAGGTAAAGCTGGGACCATTCATTAAGGAGCCCACACTGCTGAGGTTGCTGAAGTCAAAATGCAAACTTTGATTTTCTTTTTCATGGTAGAAAAAGCAGTCACTGTAGCACACTGAGTGGTCCTTTGACCATAAACATTAAGAAATGTAAAACAAAACAGAGCAAAAACAATATGGCAGGAAAGAAAGCATTAGCTGCTATGGAAAAAAAAAAGTGTTTCCTAAAAGTTCTAGGTTTAAAAACTATTTCAGTAGTCTTGTTTTAGTCATGGCATATTTTACCACTCTAATATAGAAAATTTCTAAACTCTAGATTTCTCTAAGCAAAGTTCAGAAGAGTTAGAATTTTTTAAAGAGTGAAGTTATTCTAAGATTAGTTTCTTGTGGAAAGGTATTTTTAACCAATAGCCAAAATGTCCTATCATGCCAGTTCAAATAGACATGAAACTATTTTTTACTTCACTTATAATATAGCATCAATCTTTTCCCTTAAAATGTTATAAGATAATCTTGCTGTTCTCCATACACACCTATAGCCTACATATAGAGAGGCAGCTTACTTGTTCTGCCATAATGGAATATATAAGAAATCACTTTTAATATTTTGGGAAGTTATTCTTATTTAGATGTTCTTAATATTCTATGTCCCCAGTAATTATCACTTTCAAGACACATGTTAAGCATTCAATAGATGCAAGGCAAGGTAAAATAGGAAGGGAATTTAAAAAGCCATTTATAAATATAAATTAGAAACATTAAGAGAAACCTTTGAGTTTGTCTATTAATATATGCTTTCCTGGGGGTAACTGAAATACAGACCCACTTACCAGAGTGCTTCTACTCCCAGGCCCACATGGAATACAAGCCTCCTTGCCATAGACCTGATGTATGGACAGGTAGGTATCAGGTGGACACTCCACGCACTGGTTGGTTTCTTTCTCAATGTAGTGGCCTGGGGGGCAGGGGACACACGATGAGCCCGACTGTTCAGAACCAAGGGCACAGGCACGGCATGAGGACGCCACCCCATCAACTGCATTAGTGGCAGTGATAGAATAAATCTTCACCATGTCATTGATGAACCGTCTATTCTAAAAAGAGAGCAGAAAGTAATGACTTCTGCCTTGGCACTCAGTTGTACAACCAGATTGTTTTATGTTCATACCACCAAAATAACTAAGCAAAGTATTCTAACCCAGCAGTTTATAACTGACAGTAGATTAATAGTACTGTTTTTCGGTACTTTTCTTTTTTTAAATTATTAAGACTTAACCCAGGTCTCCTGCATTGCAGGCAGATGCTTTAACCTCTGAGCCACCAGGGAAGCACCTAAGACTTAACACTAGAAGCTAATTTTCATGGTTATGGAGTTCCAGGAATTTTGCCACAATCACTATGAGATTATATAATAAATGGTAAAAATTCAGGCATATGTATAGACTTGGAAGAACCAATATGATATCCCCCATCACTGTTTATTCTGATATAGTCTAAATATCATGATAAACGTGTTTATCATGATGTTTACAGTGTGGTAAGTTGAAAAAGACTTGGACCAAGGATTAAAAAGTCCTTACTTAAACTAACTGTGTGACATTGATGCAACTGCATCGGTTCTTTGGGTCTCCTCTCCCTCTTTCGCACTTTCCTTAACCGACACACTGTGACTTCTACCAGATGCACAACAGAGAGTAAAAACCTGGATCTTACTAATACTTTTCGTTCTTGTGACACTGAGTCAATTAAGGTCTAGTTTTCATCAAGCAGTGAGCACCACTAGTAGAGAGCAGCTTCGTAAATGCTTTTTGTCTGAGGCAAAGACCAAAGGGAGGCCAGGAAGTCTTCTATAGCATGTTCACACCCCACAGGCTGGGACTCTGAACTCTCATAAAACACAGCTGGAGTCAAGTGAAACCTGAGGAACAGGTTCCTCAATGAAAGTCTGAAGAGAAAAGAGAAAACGCTCTCCATCTGCCATCATAGTGTTAAGGCAGCGTCTTAAACAGTGATTTACCTTATTCCCACCCTCAGAAGGTTATTATGATGGAGATCTACAACAAGAACATGTACTGGAAGCATATGATGGAAAACACTTACGAGAGGATTAAGGTCTATTCTATTCTAGCAGAAAGTAAAAGAGAATAGTTCTGTGTGTTAACCCAACAACATGTATATATACAGTCTTCAAGCCACAGAAGGTGACAATCATGAAGTAGCAAACCAACACCAAGAAACGGCATCTGAGCAAATGACAGATCATTCAGACAAAGAGGAAGAAAGTTACCAGCCTTCCCAAAGGCTCCGAAAGCCTTACAAGTAAGTTTTTAAGTAACTACAAAGTAAGATTTTCTTCCTCTTAAACTTTCAACAGCTATGTTTATTCAAAGGGTAGAGCAATTCTAAGATATGTTGTCATTCCATTTCATAGTCTTGCTTTCAAAACACAAATAAATATGTGTATATATATACATATATATATATATCATTTTATACCAGTCTACGCATAACCAAATGATTGATTTCACATCAGTAAAAAGCTAAGTCTTTTCCTCCAGTAGATTTCAGTCAGCACTTTGTATAAATCTCCACAAGGAGTATCATCTCTGCTCTTTTTTTTTTTAAGTGCTTGGAACTTACATCTTGACCCTGATTGGTCCTCTGGAATGCCCACGTAAATGTAAATGTGGCATTTTTGAAGATGACATGGGTATAAGCTTGTTTTTCTTTGGTTCCACCCCATGACTCCACCACATTCGTACTTTTTCTATTAATATCCTAAAATATAGTAGAAAATAAATATATATAAGAAAGCACAAATTCAGTATGAATATACATGTTTATACATCACAATCCTATGTTTATATTTACAGTAATTTATCTGCAGAGCATGTAACCCTAAAACTCTCAAAACCTTCCCTTCAATTCTACACAAGCACTCACTAGCTTAGTAATTACAATATATCAACCACATTGCCAATATAACCTGAAAGAGATCTCAAATCAGTATGTTGAGGAGTTATCCTTTTGTGAGAGAGATTGGTATATGTGTATATGTGTGCGACTCTAGCATAGGAAATACACATAGGAAAAATAAAACAAACTTCTGACAGCAAACTTCTAGGATCCTCATAAACTAACAATGCTTTCTTTCCATCTTTTTTTTTCCCTTGAGGGATTCTCATAGGTGACTCTTACACAGGAATTCTAAATTCTCCCTGAATTATATTTGCAATTTACAGTGCAGATTAGCTAGAATGTTATTTTATGTTCATGCAATCTTCTTCTGTTTATATTTGAATTCTAAAAAGATGAGTCTGTGTAACATTTTATGTCTGATTTCCTTAGCTAAATTCAATATCTAGAATATTATATGAATGTGTGACAGTCCAACCAATATTATGTCATTAACATGGTCAGAAAGCAAATGTAGTAAGTAAAGCAAGTAATGTAACACACATCTAATTTATTTGAAATGAAAAATGGGACTAATTCTGAATTTTCTAATTAAGTCTTCCCTGCAGAAACCCTAAAAGATGACTTAGGAATTTGGATAGGCTTCTTTTAGTTATCCCAAATGTTGATAAAAAAATGGCATGAGCTCAAGCCATCTCTCTTTCTTTCTATGATGCAAGGGCAAGCTTTGACAACAAACATGTTATAAAGCAATCAGATATGCTCTAAAGATATGTTTCTTGAGTTCACACCACAGAAACATATCTTTATAGCATATCTGATGTGTGCTTGTTACACGTTACACAATTTCTCACATTACCAAACAACCAAATAGTCGCACATGCCATTTCCAAAAAGCATCTCATAATATACTGATAGTGCTTTGTTAAACACCTTCTGGATGTTTATTTCAATAATAAATGGAATATTATTTTTGTACCTTACCCTTGCAAAATACTACATGATTTTCAAAGCATTTTGATATGTTATTTAGGTGATATCATCTCAAAAATTCTTGTGCAGAAATCAAATCACAGAGTAAAGAAAACTAACAGATCCTGCTATGAGCTAAAAACGCTTAAGATGGATTTTCCAAAATAAACAGTAATATGTATGATCCTTACTCTCAAGAATGCTTGATCAACTGAGAGAGACAAATAATGAATACATTCACATAATTAAAACAGGGTTTTCTCAAAAGGTTTTAGGAGCACACTGGAGAGAGTGGTTAACTTTACTTAAAGGGATAAGAGAAAGCTTCCCAGAAAGGTGAGGTTTGAGCTGCCCTTGAAGTGTTGTGTGAATGGGTGTTCACCAGACAAAAAAGAAAGTCATGCTAGCTTAGTGTGCCAAGGCATATGAAATGAAAAAGCAGAGTGTTCCACTAACAATCCAGGGTGTCTAAAGAGGGCTGAGTAGTAACAGTACTTTGGTAACACAGGCTGGGCAAGGAATACAAAAAGCCATATAGATGCCATGCTAAGGAATTTTAAGTGTATTTATAAGCTATTGGCTCTCTAGCATTAGTGCATATTAGAACCAACCTCAAGGCTTGCTAAAATACAGAGCGCTGGGCCCTATCACCAGGTTCTCAATAAGACTAGTGTAGGGCTCAGAAATTTTCATTTCTAAAAGTACTCAGGTGATGCTACTCCAGGAACCACACTTTGAGAACCACTGCCACAGGCAATAAAAAGCCCCTAAAGGTGAGGGCTGCCTCTACTATTGTTTTTATGTTTATAAAGATAATTTGACAGCAAAATTGACAGGATGGAGGTAAGAAAAATAGACAACAGACAACTGTTGAGAGATAATGGGAATCTGAATTTCAGTCATGGCACTAAGTATGAATAGGAACTAACAGATTGACGAAACGAGGAGAGAGACCTGAGAGAACTAAAGGCTTCTTAGTTATTCATAGATGTGTTGAAGATTAGTCATCATTTTCTTTTATTACCATCATGAGTTAATACTTAAATCTACACATATCTTGTGTATCATGCAGGAAATTGTTAACAGACTATTAACTAGCTACTAAAACAACAGAATGGGAAAAACTAGAGATCTCTTCAAGAAAATCAGAGATACCAAGGGAACATTTCATGCAGAGATGGGCTCTATAAAGGACAGAAATGGTATGGACCTAACAGAAACAGAAGATATTAAGAAGAGGTGGCAAGAATACACAGAAGAACTGTACAAAAAAGATCTTCACGACCCAGATAATCACGATGGTGTGATCACTCACCTAGAGCCAGACATCCTGGAATGTGAAGTCAAGTGGGGCTTAGAAAGCATCACTACGAACAAAGCTAGTGGAGGTGATGGAATTCCAGTGGAGCTATTTCAAATCCTGAAAGACGACGCTGTGAAAGTGCTGCACTCAATATGCCAGCAAATGTGGAAAACTCAGCAGTGGCCACAGGAATGGAAAAGGTCAGTTTTCATTCCAAACCCAAAGAAAGGCAATGCCAAAGGATGCTCAAACTACTGCACAATTGCACTCATCTCACACGCTAGTAAAGTAATGCTCAAAATTCTCCAAGCCAGGCTTCAGCAATACGTGAACCATGAACTTCCAGATGTTCAAGCTGGTTTTAGAAAAGGCAGAGGAACCACAGATCAAATTGTCAACATCCTCTGGATCATGGAAAAAGCAAGAAAGTTCCAGAAAAACATCTATTTCTGCTTTATTGACTATGCCAAAGCCTTTGACTGTGTGGATCACAATCAACTGTGGAAAATTCTGAAAGAGATGGGAATACCAGACCACCTGACCTGCCTCTTGAGAAATCTGTATGCAGGTCAGGAAGCAACAGTTAGAACTGGACATGGAACAACAGACTGGTTCCAAATAGGAAAAGGAGTATGTCAAGGCTGTATATTGTCACCCTGCTTATTTAACCTATATGCAGAGTACATCATGAGAAACGCTGGGCTGGAAGAAGCACAAGCTGGAATCAAGATTGCCGGGAGAAATATCAATAACCTCACATATGCAGATGACACCACCCTTATGGCAGAAAGTGAAGAGGAACTCAAAAGTCTCTTGATGAAAGTGAAAGAGGAGAGCGAAAAAGTTGGCTTAAAGCTCAACATTCAGAAAACAAAGATCATGGCATCTGGTCCCATCACTTCATGGGCAATAGATGGGGCAACAGTGGAAATAGTGTCAAACTTTATTTTTGGGGCTCCAAAATCACTGCAGATGGTGACTGCAGCCATGAAATTAAAAGACGCTTACTCCTTGAAAGGAAAGTGCTGAGCAACCTAGATAGCATATTCAAAAGCAGAGATATTACTTTGCCAACAAAAGTCTGTCCAGTCAAGGCTATGGTTTTTCCAGTGGTCATGTATGGATGTGAGAGTTGGACTGTGAAGAAGGCTGAGCGCTGAAGAATTGATGCGTTTGAACTGTGGTGTTGGAGAAGACTCTTGAGAGTCCCTTGGACTGCAAGGAGATCCAACCAGTCCATCCTAAAGGAGATCAGTCCTGGGTGTTCATTGGAAGGACTGATGTTGAAGCTGAAACTCCAGTACTTTGGCCACCTCATGCAAAGAGTTGACTCATTGGAAAAGACTCTGATGCCGGGAGGCATTGGGGGCAGGAGGAGAAGTGGATGACAGAGGATGAGATGGCTGAATGGCATCGCCAACTCAATGGACATGAGTCTGAGTGAACTCCGGGAGTTGGTGATGGACAGGGAGGCCGGGCGTGCTGTTTTTCATGAGGTCGCAAAGAGTCGGACACAACCGAGCAACTGAACTGACTGACTGAAAGGACTGTTGGAAAATAATTAATCATGTCATTGATGTCACCACTTAATGATAACACTAAACTCTTAGCCAACAACCTTCTAATACCTGCTTGATGTCTTAGTAAATTTTGTGTTGCTACTTTTTCTCAAGCTACTAGATAAGATTTATAGGGCATACAGGGAAAAAATGGGCAAAATTATGACATGTACCTAATAAAATCCTTTGTCTACATGTACTAATTTAACAAGGAAGAGTGTCGTTTTTCCCCAATGCTCTCCCACCTCCATTATTTTGTACTCTCACTTATTAATACATGCTTTTCCCTCATGATGGTGTGAACTGCTGAGTGGTTACTAGGGCAGAATTTTCACTTCTGTTAGTGGCATATTTTTTGAAGAAATTTTCTACAAGATTAATATTTCCTGGCTTCTGTCTGTCACCCATACCTCATTACTAATTTCTCTCCATGAGGAATGAGTGCTTTGTAGACTTCGCAACTCTTAGTGAGTTCTTTAGATATTTTTAAATATTTTTGGAAGACTCTAAAAATGGGAAGAAAAATGGGATTCTTATCCCAGTTTGTATAAATAAGTTCACACTTAAAAGAGAATGCTAAGCCTAGAAATTTACCTCTGAAAGCCACTCTTTCACTTACCACCATGAAGTACAGAACACAGTCAGCTGAACAGAGGGTCTCAAAAACAAACGTTATTCTTCCCAGTTCAGAACCCATGGCTCCAGTCATCGATGTTGGTGGTCTATTTAACAGATTAAAAGTATGATACTTATAGCATGTTCTAAGTACAATCTGAAAAAATTAAGTCACTTTATTCATTAGGCTGAAAGCCATGCTCTTCTCTGTTCCTAGTCTACTGCTGCACGGAGTCTACAAAGCCACAGCGATATGTTCAGACCTCCTGGGGTAAATGTCGCCATATAGCCTATAGCAAGAAAAAACTCCAATTGGGAAATTCAACATGGGGGACTAAAGCAAACTGTGAATGTGTAACATAGTACTTTACATATAGAACTGCGAAAAAACAATAAACAAAAAAAAAGATTCTCCTGCAAATGTCTTAAACTACTATCTCTGAAGTAAGCATCCAAGAGTCATAGTTTTCATAATGTTTGGATAGAGTATTTTTTAAAACTTTCAGCTTCATCTAACTAATATACAATTAACAATTACAGTTCCCCAATCGCTGATTCTATAGATATTCTTAAATCTATACTATCCTACTCAGCTTGCTATTTGCTAAGTACATCACAGTATTATAATAATATATTTTATAAAAGCAGTTCTGCTTCATCTGTTTCTGTTGGGAAACAAGCATGAGGATTCTTACATAAGGGAATCAGAATTGGTTTTCCTTACTTAAATCCTGGGATATGCAAGTTTAAGATCAGGTAATCATTATCGGAACCTCCAGCCCCACTCTGGATGTGATCTCCAGCCACCTCCCAACCTAGAAAAGATAAAGGTTATCACCAAAAACTCCATGAATGATTTCCAACAATCTTTTTATATAAGGCCACAAAAAACGAAAATTCCCTATTTTTTAATTCCAGTTGTAAATTGCGTGCAGATGTAGATGCCTAGATATCAATACAGATATTGCATATGATTCTCCAGGAATAATCAAGTAATGCATATTTTTGCAACAAAGTTACTTAATGGTAAAACTAACAACAGTCTTCTCAATGAAGCATGATTTTTTTAAACAAGAACAGATGGTTTTTATCCAGTTTAATAAACTAAGAAAAAAATCTTAGTCTTCAGTTAACCAATGGGAAATAGAAACTTCAAATTACTTAATGAAGATGTGGGGTCTAGAGTTCTTTCTTAGAGTTCGTTGTATTATTGTTCCCTAATTTAACACCTATTCACATTCACTTACTTACTTATTCATTCACTGAACTGGCACTGAGTCTCACAAACCATGACACATATTAGGGAAAGAAAGCTAAGACTGGGTCCACCCTCACTATGAAATCAGTAGAATATAAGCGACACAGCTAAGAACAGTCAAAGTATGGGGGTAATATGTGCTCATAGAATGTGATGTGAGTCTGCCCTCTGCAAAGAAACAATCAGCATGCCATGGACTGAAATGGCCACAATAAAATGTAAGGAGATGCAGCCCTCCAAATACCATCAAACAAGGTTATTAATTAATGGCAAAACTTATTAATGGCAAATCTTTGCAAGAGGAAACAAATATATCTCATGTTTGAACACTGGCTGTTACTATATGTTTTATTATATTGCCTGCCTAAAAAACGACATATATTGAAGTTCTAACCCCCTGTACTCATGAACAGACCTGATTTGGAAACAGAGCCTTGGTAGATATCATCAAGTTAAGATGAGGTCATTAGGGGGAGGCTTACTCTAATACAAATGGTGTCCTTATGAGAAGAGGGAAATTTAGACACAGACACTCAGGAAGAACACCATATAAACACACAGAGACACAGAGACCCAAGAAGAAGACAGTCACATGAAGATGAGACAGAGATTGGAGTTATGCTGCCACAAGTCAGGGAATGCCTGGAGCCACTAGCAGTTAGAAGAGGCAAGGAAGAGTCTTCCCAGGGAGCCTTTGGAGGAACATGGCCCTGCCAGTTCTGGGGTTTCAAAATTCTAGCCTCCAGAACTGCAACAGTGTAGATTTCTGTGGTCTTAAAAAGAAAGAAAGAGAAGTCGCTCAGTCACATCCAACTCTTTGTGACCCCATGGAATGTAGCCTACCAGGCTCCTTCATCCATGGGATTATCCAGTCAAGAGTACCGAGTGGGTTGCCATTTCCTTCTCCAGGGGATCTTCCTGACCCAGGGATCAAACCCAGGTCTCCTGCATTACAGGCAGACACTTAACTTTCTGAGCTACTGGGGAATCCCTGGTCTAGGGGGAAGCCAATTTCAGGGTTTCAAATTTCTAGCCTCCAGAGCTGCAAGAGTGTAAATTTCTGTGGTCTTAAACCCCCCAGTTTGTGATACATTCTTGTAGCACTTTTGTATTTTGCTTTTTCCCTCAGAATGAATCCCACATTTTTCATGTTTCTACACATAATTTCTATTTTGAGTTAATTTTTATGTTTTTAGAAATCACATTTATACTTACTGTAAAATTTTGAAAGCTACAGAAAAATTTAAAGATGAAAAGTAAAATTATTTATAAATTCACCACCCAGAAAAAAACTACTGTTAACATTCTGAGGTGTTTCTTTTCACTATCTTTTTGATGCATACATGGTTTTACATAACTGAAATCTTACTGCTGATGACACTTTGTTTCATGGTTTTATACACTAACATTATTACATAAGCATTTTTATGTATAAATGGTTCACCAACATGCTAATGACTGAGTTGATAGTTTATCATGTAGACAGATATAACTAATTCTCATAATATAAGAAATCACTCCCACTACAGGACTTACCTCCTGCTGACCATACATCCAGTGTAACCATTTGGATTGTTTTAGCTTTTTTAGCTAGTTTAAGTGACACTATAATTAATATATTTCTGGTAAAGCTTTTCTATATTTTTCTAGAAAAGAATACCAATAAAAGAACTGAGAGAATTAATTCCTAGGTAGGTTGATAAGTAGTCTGGGGCCCTCAAGGAGGAAGGGGTCCAGGGCCCTTGAGAGGAGAAAGGGGTCTGGAGCTCTCAAGGAGGAGATAGGGGTCTGGAGATCTCAAGCAGGAGAAAAGGGCCAAATTTTTTTTTTTTTTTTTTTTTAAGCCCAGAGCTAATAACTGTACAACAAAACAACTCACCTTGCTCAAGGATATGTTTTTCCTTAAACTCTGTACCAATGATTATATAACAACAATGTATCCTGCTGGAGGACATGTTTCTCCTTGAGAACCTTCTGACTAATCCTGTCATCTTAAAATGGACATTGTGGGAGTGGGTCTGAAAAGTATATAAGGCCTTGATAAGACTAGTGAGTAGGGGCAGGCTCCATCCCCCTTCCGATGTCTATGTCAGAAGCTTTCTCTGTCCCTTTTTTCACTTTAATAAAACTTTGCTACACAAAAGCTCTTGAGTGATCAAGCCTGGTCCCAAAGCTAAATCTTTGGAGATCACGAATCCAACATCATTCACCGTAAGCTATCAGAACTACTGGGTCAAATAAATATATTTTTTAAAGCCAGTACTTTGTACTATTACTCTGATTCTGAAAGCAATGTGAATACATCAGGAATATTTATTAAATACAGTGGACTAAATGAAAAAAATGAAGTAATTCAAACTTCTCAGAAACCTCCCAGCCCAAGTAATGAACAACATTTCAGAGTATTTCTTTTCACTCTTTATCTAGTGCATAATTTTCTTTAAAATATACCTTAGGTTTTATCGTATAATCTATTTTCTGTTTTTTTTTTTCACTTGGCATTATCTTCTCATTTTTCTAATAATCATTATATCAAAAATACTTTCCCATTAAAAATGTTTGTTACATCTAGTGTTAAAGAGTTAACAATATGCTATAAGGTTATATCATCATTTTATTTAATCATACCCCATGTTGAAAACTTTGTTTTCTCATATTTTTGACTCTCATAAATAATACTAAAATTAGCATATCTGTGCATAATTTCTTTCTTTACATCACACAGTTTCCTTAGTGTAAATTCCCAGACATGAAATTACTGGGTTAGAGAACGGGACCATTCAAAATGTTTGAAATACTGCCAAATTGTTTTCCATATGGCTGTCATTTTTAATGATTACATAACATTTCATCCAATTAGTACAGCATGACTTTTATAAACATTATCAAATTGCTGGAATTTAGATTATTTCCAGTTTTGTTATTAGAGATAAAGCTCAATGAAAGCTTTGTGAATAAACACTAATTTGTTTACAACTCTAAATTCCTCTTAGGCAAAATTCCAGTACATAAAGATGTACTTATATATACCTGTTCCACAACCATGGGAAATTCCAACTGAGCATACAAAAGAACCTCAAAGTACTTCAAGTCACACAGTCAAGTTGGTCAAAGCACACCTACTTTAATTCCATGATGCAGTAATGACCTCACAAGACAAGTTACCCTGGGCCTCTCACTTTGATCCTCATTATTCTGAGCACTGCTTTCCTCGAGGCTACTTACTGAACCACCAGTCATAAAATTATAATCACCTTTATCTTTGTATCTTTCACTTACTGTTTGCTATTTCAGTATCACATGCTAATATTGCAGAGATGTATACTTAAATTAATAATTGAACATTTCAGAAAATCAGCAAAAATTTAAATTATAGCCTCTGAGTGAAGGAGAAGCCTTCCCTGGTAGCTCAATGATAAAGAATCCACCTGCCAATGTAGGAGACATGGGTTAGATGCCTGGGTTGGGAAGATCCCCGGGTTGGGAAGATCCCCAAAGAAGAAAATGGCATCCACTGCAGTATTCTTGCCTGGGAAATCCCATGGACAGAAGAGGCTGGCAGGCTACAGTCCATGGGGTGGCAAAAGAGTTGGACGTGATTTAACAACTAAACAACAAGTGAATGAGTAAGCAACTGGCTAAATCAAATATTGTCATGAAATTTAGACTAAGAGTAACTTCTCTAAAAAAATTAATGTTTCAGATAATCTTCACTAGTAAGTGCATGCACACACAAATGTACCAATGCTTTCATCAATACATTCTCCTTCTTATTTTTGCAATATTTCAAACTTCCTCAACCACAGGATAATTTTAGAACATAAATCCTATAGTTGGGTAATAATTACTATGTAATTTCTTCTTCTCCTTTAGGAAAAAATCCCAGAAGTGGGATTATTAGGTGATAAAGAGTACTGTTCCATAATGTTCTTTATATATAAAGGTTTCCTTCATGAATCTGTTTAACCAAAATTATTCAAGGACCTAGGATTTGTCAAACTGAGTACTCATGTGTACACCTCACTCCCCACATTTCAAATCTGTTTATTTTGGATAGGTGCTGATATAAAACAGATGTGATTAAATAGCATTTTCCCAATGATTAACTATAGTATTGAGAAAAAACTGAACTGATAAAAAATACCAGTAAACTTGTAAAAGTAAAGAGCACATTTTAATATCTGTAACATCTATATCTAGCATCAAGTTTAAAAATACACGGAGATATTGTCATTCATTCGAACAACAAATATTGCAGAATAACGAAGTGTACGCTCACTAAAATGTAAGAACAAATAAAACTCAGCAACCATCCTCTAGAGTTCAGCCATGTTTCCAAGTTTTCAGTAAGTGAGGTTGATACATGTGGTAAACACGGTCATAGACTCCATAGGAAGAAGAGTAAGAGATGATTTAACCCTCCCCGAGCTCAGTGCTGAGCCAGAAAACCAAACCAGGCAGAACATTTTCATAAAGTGGTACGTATACACTACGACCCTTCCAAGAAAACAACATAAATTTCATTGTCTCCCTTAGTAATCTATTCTAGTATTTATAACAACCATAAGTGGTGATCCTCAATATTTATTTCAAAACTGACTCAAAAATGCAAAATAGTTTATATTCTTATAGGACAGTCATGTGGCTGTGACACCGTATTAACTAATTTTAGGTGAGGTCTGGGAAGACAAGTAGCCAAGAGATAAGATTAAGGTTCCTCATACCAATATATAGTGTGTTTTTACACAAGTGAGTCCAAGAGACGCTACCACCAAAATACATTGAGAAGGCTGATTCTGAACTCACCATTCATGCCGTCACACTTTGAATTCCCAACATTGAAACAGGAGGTTTTCATGTTGCCAGGAAGTACATTCCACCATTTATATTCAAACCCAAGTGCAGGCTCCGTTCCTGCTGGACATGGTCTACATTCTACAAGAGATAAGTGGGACAGAGAATTATAATGATGTCACATCTGGTTAATTTCCTCTTCCTCTGTTCCAAGCACTACTAAACTTTAATCATCAGGGAGACAAATAGTAAGGAGAGAGAGTAAAGCTCTTAAGAATTAAGAACTTTTTCAAGAGCAGTCTGAAAGAAAAATAATTCTGGGTAGAGTATACATATACTTGACTAACATGAAAAAGGAAATGAACACAGACTCTTCTAAAATAATTTCTTTCATTTCTGGGCGTAACTGCTTATACTGAATTATACTGCCTGGCTTGGTTTTCTGGCTCAGCACTGAACTCGGGGAGGGTTAAATCACCTCTTACTCCTCTTCCGATGGAGTCTATGACCATGTTTACAAACATGTATACGAAATTACAAACTTGCATAAGAAAGGTAACTCTGAAACAACTTCTCTTACATGTGATTTTAGAATCAGTTTCCTCCACTTCATAAAGAAAGAAATATTACATCCTTCCTATTAGTTACTAAACTTAATAGAACATTATATCACTTAATTATGGACTGATGACTTGAAATTTAAAATATAGTCTATACTGAAAAGTGATGACAGGAGCTGAGGAGTGTGGAAAGAGTCAGATTTATAAACAAACCTTATTTAAATTAATATTTAAATCTGCAACATTGAAATCAAGGGTCTTTTACAACCATTGTTTTCATGTAGCCAAGACACTCTGCATTACCACATCAGTAAAAGAAGGGGAGAGAGAGACATTGTTTATTGAGCAAGCATTTTCTGGTACTGAAGTACTACAGGAGACATTTTCATATAAGTTCTCAATGATGATGAGCTACATATTATTCTCTGCAATTTTACAAATGAGAAAACTAAATTCAAATTAGTGGATATGTCATACTATTGGTAGCCTGCAGCAAGCAGATTTCAACACAAATCAATTCAACTGCTTTTTATGCTCTCAAAGGCTCTGGATATTAAGCATACAGCATGGCTATACTCAAGTAAGGGATCTACAACAATAATGCATTGTAATCTTTATCTAATAAAATTAAAACAAATTCTGTAACCATCTTTCTTTAATATTGTTAAGTTTTTCCCAAACGCACACATTGAAACAACCTACTTAGGGACTATTTAATTGCTATCTGATCAAAATAATCAATTTTTTTCTATTATTATGGTATAAAATGTGATTATTCCAATTGAAATAGGCGTTGTATTTTATGCTTACATCAATGTTTGTGTGCACACACACACTGGAAAAGGAGCGCTTATCCTTAATCATTTAAATTAGTGGAATTCTCTTAAAAATATCCAAAGCATCATCCCATTAAGAGGATGTGTGTTACACGAAATGCCATTAAAAAACTGTTCTTTGCTATACTGAATAAGCCACTGCAGTCTCATAATTCCTTTATATTTCTTAACTCTTCTTCAGCCTGTGAGACAAGAAAATTATGTGTTTTAAGGAATTTTCCATAAAAGCAATTCAGGACAATGTCAATGTGACCCAACAAGTTTATTTTACTAAAGGTCCGATTCTTGGGCCAATTGATATCCCATACCCTTTGTTCCATCCGAAAATGTTCCAGGAGGGCAGGGATGGCAGGAAGATGATCCATTGTTATAAAACCCAGGGTTGCAAGGTGGGCAATCCTTCTTCTCTCCAGAAGGGGGCAACCTAATAGCATCCGTGAGATCCTCTCGGCAGATTTTGGGCTCTATCCACTTGTACATAATCTGTGTCTGCAAAAGACAAAGAAAAAAAAAAAACTTGCAGGTCCTGTAACATGCTTTATTTGCTTTAACTTCCAATAACAAAAATGTTAAACTGACAGCCTAGGTAAGGTCCAAATAGTGACAAAACAGACAGCCAGCTGAAGAGAATCTAAAACTTCAGTAACAAAACGAGGCAGAAAAAAACACTTTGGTGGGAAAATGACAGTTACCTCCAAATGGTTTTACACTAAGCTGCGAAGACCTTACCTCATATATACAGGGTATCATTATGAAATTCCTCTTTCAAACATACAGAACATGACTGCAACTCTTACTCTTCTAGCCACTTGTTCACTTTATTCCATAAATGCCCTAAGTTTCTCTGCAGACTATCTTCCTGGTGTTGAGACCCACCCTTCACTACTCTCTTCCCTTCCCCTTTCTACAGCCCACATCATCTTGCTTTGCACTTAGTGATGATAAAACAAAAAAGTTACTTTTTTAGTTGAATATCTCTACCTTCACATTTCAATCCCGTATTTCATACACTGGTAGCTGTTCTCTGAGTCTTTCCAAATAACCTGAGGTTAGACTACAAGAGCCATAGCCAAACTATTTCCTCCTGAGGCTTCTAGGCCCTGTCACCTGTGTTCTAATGACAGGATTAAGATCTCCTCTACCTTCATGGAGGGTAGTGTTTTAATCTTTTCTTCTCACACATGTGTGTACCCAAAAATAAAACAAAATACAACTAAGTAGCTACAAGTCAGCCAAACCCAGAAATTTGTGATTGTAAAATTCTTATCTTTTGGAACTAGAAAGAAACATTAAGTGAGTTAGCCATTTCAAAACAAAATGTATATGCTCAGCGGAAAAATAGAAAAGGCAGTCTACATGCAAAGAGAAAAATCACTCAAGTTCTTTCATAGCCGAACACGCTTTTTAAAAATAGACTAAAATTTATTTCATATGTTCAGCTGAAAGTACCATTTCTCCTTGAAAGCAATGATAAGTCTAATATTGAAGCAGGAGAATCAAAATTAAAGACAATTCTCTATAGTTGCTGCTGCTAAGTCACTTTAGTCGTGTCCGACTCTGTGCGACCCCATAGACAGTAGCCCACCAGTAGCTCCCCTGTCCCTGGGATTCTCCAGGCAAGAACACTGGAGTGGGTTGCCATTTCCTTCTCCAATTCTCTATAGTTATTTCCAGTTAATAATAAATCATATATAGTAAGCCCTTGAGGCCACTCAATTTTATTCTCAAATATTAATAAATTACCTTATCTGATGAAGGCTACTTAAGAACATAGTTTAAAAACTAGATGTCTCAACAGAATTATAAATAACTGTTGTTTGGGGTTTGTTTTTTTTTTTTACAATTCTACATTTATGGCCTATGTCATAATACAGCTTAACCAGCCACTTCAACCATCTGCCTTTCTCACCATCTGCAAAAATGATTGCTATTCTTGCTGGAGTTTCCTAAATAGCTGAAAAAATTAATTAGATCCTGTATCCAACAGGAACTCTCAATTCCTCTGAGAAAGACAATATAAAATTCAGAGAATGTAAGCAAATAAACACTTTATGTTTGGGGGATTCTCTTTTTTAAAGTCTGGCTTAATAAGTATAGAAAACAAGTCTCTAATGATGATCAATTCACAAATTTGCTGATTTATTTTGACATTAACTAAAACTGCACTGAGTTACGTGTGAGGTATTGCACTGTTGGGAAGAGATGGCTCCCACATGTGAGTGGGTATGGTGCTGAGGCTGTGCACTGAAGGCTCATCCTGGAGGCACTGTGCAATCTTCCCCACCATTTCAGGAGCTCAGTTATATTATGCACAAGTTTGTAAATGAGGAAACTTCAGATAAGAGCCCCAAAGTCATACACAGCTAGTAAATGGTAAACGAGCACTAGCCAAGGACAGTTGGTTTGGTGAAGGGAAAAATAATAAAAAAATTTTTATTGATTTTAGACAAACGCCTTAACCACATGATTTTCAAACCAAGCACAATATATGTTTAAAATTTAGAAAATGTGCACCACCTTCAAACACTTGGAAGTCAAATTGCAAATGCTCTGTAGTAAAAGTTTTGTTTGCAAAGCCTCTTGCTTCACATGCAGATTGATTCTGTGCCTCTCTAATGCGGACAGATGCTTTCAAGTCTGGCTGACTGAGGAAAGATAATGATTAATATTAATGATATTTAGTACCAGACGGCTCACAGTGCAGGTGAAAAACCAATAATCAACTCATTCTTTGGCAAGTTGAGATAAAATTATGAAATGCTTTATGAAACTAAAACCCTAATAGAGCAAAACTTAGCAGATTGCCATTAAGGCTACAGAAGAGCTGTAAGATCTGTGTATACTTATATTAAGCATGAGTAAAACATGTTTTAAAGAGACGCATCAGAGGTATCAATTGGAAGCTGGTTTTCACATAAAAATACCATTCAAATTTGAGACTGGGTTTGTTCACAGTTGACAGCTTTCTCCCTTTGGAAGTCTCTGCACAAACCCACCAAACCCTTTGCAGACTGACAACTCATCTAAGCTAAATTACATGTGATTTAAAAGGATTTACTGATTGCCACTCTGGCATCACAGCCGTGTGCGTCTAACTCAAAAGTTTTCAGGCAGACAGTCTATCACTCACCTCTCTGCCTCTCCCAAACCTTGATCCTCTCCAGCTGCAAACCACTGGGCACTTATCACCACTTCTCTTAGAAGTACCACACCATTCTGCCAAGGTGTGAAAGACCCCTCCTTCAAGGTCGGGCTCAACATCCACAAATGTTCTAGGCTGGTCCTCAGCCCACACTTCTATGCATCAACATTCACTAGGATTCCTTTTTTATGAAGCCTCTGCTGCTGCTTTTCCTTGTCATTTCCTCCCTGTCTCTTCTCTAAATGCTTTAAAGCCTGGGTCCTATTCTTCCATTATGTGGAAGACACCATGGGGATCTAACATTGTCCTGAAGGTTCTAGCTGGGGCTTTAGGTAAGAAAATGTTCTAAAATTAAATATAATAATAATAATAAACTGAATCGACACTATACATGGATGACCTTATGGTATGATAATTACATCTCAGTAAAGCTTTCTTTTAGAGAAGGCAATGGCACCCCACTCCAGTACTCTCGCCTGGAAAATTCCATGGACAGAGGAGCCTGGTGGGCTTCAGTCCACGGGGTTGCTAAGAGTCACACACAACTGAGCGACTTCACTTTCACTTTTCACTTTCATGCATTGGAGACGGAAATGGCAACCCACTCCAGTGTTCTTGCCTGGAGAATCCCAGGGACGGGGGGGGAGCCTGGTGGGCTGGCGTCTATGGGGTCGCACAGAGTCGGACACGATTGAAGTGACTTAGCAGTAGCAAAGCTTTCTTTTAAGTAAAGATGTTAAAGAAGACTTGTGAAATTTTTAAATTCAGAAATCCCTAGTCACTGAAAAATGTTTTTCCATCATCCTAATTAAGAAACAAAAGCTCCAAGTACATTTCGCTTGCTTTTTATTCTAAGACTTTCTTTCAAATGCTTAAACTTAATATTCAGGAAATTCTTACTAAGTATCTACTACATGTAGAAGAAAGCATTGTAGGAAATTTAAATATTAGTAAGACAAACTGTTCTGAAAAAGGTTTACAAACCTCTGTTTGTAAGAGAAAGATTTACAAACTACTATAATATAAAAAGAAAATATATGAAGAGGATACAAAAGCATCAGATTTGGAAAACAACAGAGCTGATTAGAATTCTAGTCTTAACACATAGCCACAAATAGCTATGACCTTAAAAAAATTATTTAATCTCATTAAGCCTCAGTTTTCTCATTTTCAAACTGGGTATACTAGAGTCCAGTTACACAGCTGTTGAAAAAAGAACTGGAAGCAATGCTTGAATATACACACAAAGCAAGCATGTAGATAAATATTTAAATGACACCTGCTTCTGCTATTAACACTATCACTACTATTACTATTATCATCATCATTTCCAAGAGAAACATGAAATGTCATGGTTATTCAAAGGAAAGAGATCAAATCTCTTTTGGACTAGTAGGAAACATCAGAAAGATGATCACCAGTCCACCATTCAATGGGGTCTTTCCTCCAATCTGAAAAAAAAATTTCTAGTAATTTCAATAATATTTCATATGAAGTAGTTATCTACTTCTTTTCTCTGGAGTCTTCCCATTTTGTCAAAATTTCCTCAAGCCTCTACAGAGGACAGAACACAACACTCTAACTGTTTAATCATACATTCACTTACTAATTCTCTCATTCATTAATTCATTCAAAAGATAATTCACTACCTTCTGCATTCTGGGTACTCTGCTGCTGCTGCTGCTGCTGCTAAGTCGCTTCAGTTGTGTCCGACTCTGTGCAACCCCATAGACGGCAGCCCACCAGGATCCTCCGTCCATAGGATTTTCCAGGCAAGAGTACTGGAGTGGGGTGCCATTGCCTTCTCCATCTGGGTACTCTACTAGACCTAAAATTTTTATTTTTATTTTTTAATAATTAAGAACATGTTTCTGTCCATGGGAAGCAGAGAGTTTGGTGAAGGAAACAGTCATCTTTACAAGTATTTGCAATAAAGTGACCTCATATCAAAGACTCTAGAGAGTGCCATGGACTGCAAGGAGATCACACTGGTCAATCCTAAAGAAAATCAACTCTGAATATTTTGGAAGGACTGATACTGAAACTCCAATACTTTGGCCACCTGATGTGAGTAGCTGACTCACTGGAAAAGACCCTGATGCTGGGAAAGACTGAAGGCAAAAGGAGAAGAAGGTGGCAGAGAATGAGATGGTTGGATAGCATCACCAACTCAATGGACATTAACTTGAACAAACTCCGAGAGATAGCAGAGGACAGGGAAGCCTGCAGTGCTGCAGTCCATGGGGTTGCAGAGTTGGACATGACTTAGCGACTGAAAAACATATCAAAGTATTGCAAATGTTGATCATCACATAAGTATCAAAAGAGGTATGTACAAAATCTGCAGGAATTCCCAGGATTTCAAGACAATCTTGCCAGATCTACATTATTTAAGAGTGATGTGTTCTGGAATCTATGCAGAATCACTCTCATTTTATTGTGCTAACCGACAGTATCTCTTTCTCTTTTGGAACTAACTTCTGTGGTGATGAAAGGAACTGGGAGCCACATGGTCTAGCCTTCCCAGCCGTAGACATTAGCAGGTGAACTAAGCAGTATAACCAGAGTAGCTCACACTACTGGACAGAATGTCTGGTTTGAGATGGGCTCCAGATTCAATCAGGGCCAGCATTTTCAGAAACTTTGTTCAGCCCTCCTTTGATCAAATTCTGTGAGGATGATAGTGGCTGGAATGGAGATATCAGAGTGTATTTGGCACCACAGAAAGAAGCTACCTGAGAAGGAAATCAAACTGAGCCAAGAATATCAGTGAGAAGAGCAAAAGAAAGGCTTGGTAAAACTGTTTGCTCTGTGATAACTTCCCCAGTCACATGAGTCAAGGGACTCCTGCCCTGCCTGTTCCCACTCAAATTCTGAAAAGTATTTTTTTAATTCAATACATTAATTTCATAATTATCTCCAACTACAGAAGCCAAACTGACATGATATGGAGCCTGAGTGTGACCAGATGTGGGGGTGAGAGTAGGGAGTTGCACTGGATACAACTCATGACATAAGCAAGTGCTAGAGTAGGCATGCTTTCATAGCAGTGAGTGAACTTGAAATTTTCATGTGTGTTTTGTTTTTTAAAGGTTGTTTAGAACCCACATTTTACAAATGTTGCATGAGGTATACCTATATAGCTGTATATAAACACATGCAAAGATTCAGTGCTTAGATCTGAGCCCAGAAGAATGTTGACTAATTGAATGGATAATAGACAAGTATTCCTTAAGAGAGGGCAATTTTAATATTAACAAAACATTTGATAGAGCTTCTCATTATCTCCCTGTGAATAAGACAGAGAGCTGTGGACCAAATGATACGATTAGTGGATATATGGCTAGTTTAAGAACTATATGTAAAACATTTGATTTTATAGATTTTTTTATAAACATTTCACCCAGGTTTTACATATCTCTGAAGCATTCCCTGATTTGGTCAAAGCACCCAAAAGCTCAGACTTCTCTTCTATAGCACTAATAACAATCAGAAATAATGACTCATTTTCTATGACAGATTATCTCTTTTTCTAAAGTCTAGACCAGACGTTCCCAAATTACTGAGATCTTGGACCAGCAGAGTCAGAATTACCTGGGAACTTCTTAGAAATGTATATTCTCAGGCCATGCCCTGGATCTACTGAAATAGAAAATCTGGGACAGGAACTTCCAGGGGAGTCTGATGTTCACCAAAGCTGAACAACAACTGCTCTGCAGCCTATGGAGACATGTATCTTCTTCTGTCTGTCCTTACTTGGCTCTGTCCTCATCACTCAGCACTCGGCATATAACCAGTGCTCAGTAAAGATTCACTCAATGAATGAGTGAATGAGTAGACACTCTACATTTTTCATGATGTGAATGAGAGTCTATTAATCAGGATTAGAATGGTTCCAGTTACCAATTAAATTTTTCCTTAAAAGTGTACCCTATAGGCAGGCAGCATACTAAAAAGCAGAGACATTACTTTGCCAACAAAGGTCTATCTAGTCAAGACTATGGTTTTTCCAGTAGTCATATATGGATGTGTGAGTTGGACTATAAAGAAAGCCAAGTGCCGAAGAATTGATGCTTTTGAACTGTGGTGCTGGAGAAGACTCTTGAGAGTCCCTTGGACTGCAAAGAGATCCAACCAGCCCATCCTAAAGGAGATCAGTCCTGGGTGTTCATTGGAAGGACTGATGCTGAAGCTGAAACTCCAGTACTTTGGCCACCTGATGAGAAGAGCTGACTCATTGGAAAAGACCCTGATGCTGGGAAAGGTTGAGGGCAGGAGGAGAAGGGGACCACAGAGGATGAGATAGTTGCATGGCATCACTGACTCAATGGACATGGGTTTGGGTAAACTCCAGGAGTTGGTGATGGACAGGGAGGCCTGGCATGCTGCGGTTCATGGGGTTGCAAAGTCGGACATGACTAAGTGACTGAACTGAACTGATAGGCAGGAAGCAAGCAAATAACTAAGTTTCAAAAACTTGAACATTCCTATGTCATATGAATTATAATGTTTAAAATCTGTATACCTCAAGAGCCATTTCCCTTGATGATGCTCTGCAAGCAAGGTGATAATAAGGTCCAGAAGAGCATGACAGGACAATAAGAGTCAAAAGGCAGTCGATGAATGCCCTGGGAAACATCATCCAGCCACCAGCAAATTGCCCGGGTACTCAAAGCAAGAATAAATAACTCTTAAAAAGATGAAACCAGAACAAACGAAAATATAATAAAATTGGAAAATAGTCGAATGGATGTGTATAATAGACATGTCTTCACTATATATGTTATCTAATTAAGTTCCTACTGCTTTTTGTTCACTTCTAAAGCTAGAAACCTCTCTCTTAAAGTAAGACTTAAATCAGTTTTTAAAGAATCAGTGATATAAAAGAGATAGTTAACAAGGACCCACAGTATGGCATAGGGAATTCTACTCAGTACTCCATAATGACCTATCTGGGAAAAGAATAAAGAGTGGATATATGTATATGTATAACTGATTCACTTTACTATATAGCAGAAACTAATACAAGATTGTAAATCAACTATATGCCAAGTGAAATTTTTTAAAAAGAATCACTGAGTTTATGGAGTCCTGGTACACTGTTTTGCTATATATCAAGAACACAAAAAGACCATAATTTGTGTGTATCTGTGTACACAATATGCCTGTGGGTGTACACATGTGCCCATATATGTGCGTGTATGTGTACGCTGTACATTCTATATTTAATATGTCACTCTACTTCTTTAGTTCAGTTCAGTTGCTCAGTTGCGTCCGACTCTTTGAGACCCCATGAATCGCAGCACACCTTCTTTAAGCACAGGCCAACTAGATTTTATCATTCTATTCACTGACATCATTACTCACTGACATAATAAAAACATGACTTTTGAGTATTTTTATTATAGCAAAAACAAGATCCATTTGTATACTAGATCTCATTCATTCACAGTTCAGTAATGTTTTTATTGCTGTTCAGTGCTCAGTTTAGTTCAGTCACTCAGTCATGTCCAACTCTTTGTGACCCCATGAACCACAGCACACCAGGCCTCCCTGTCCATTACCAACTCCTGGAATCCACCCAAACCCATGTTCTTGAGTGGATGATGCCATCCAACCATCTCATCCTCTGTTGTCCCCTTCTCCTCCTGCCCTCAATATTTCCCAGAATCAGGGTCTTTTCAAATGAGTCAGCTCTTCGCATCAGGTGGCCAAGTATTGGAGTTTCAGCTTCAACATCAGTCCTTCCAATGAACACCCAGGACTGATCTCCTTTAGGATGGACTGGTTGGATCTCCTTGCAGTCCAAGGGACTCTCAAGAGTCTTCTGCAACACCGCAGTTCAAAAGCATCAATTCTCAGTCATGTCCAACTCTTTGCAACCACATAGACAGCAGCACACGAGGCCTCCCTGTCCTTCACCATTACCCGGAGCTTGCTCAAATTCACGTCCATTGGGTCAGTGGTGACATCCAACTATCTCGTCATCTGCCGTACCTGTCTCATCCTGCCTTCAATCTTCTTCAGCATCAGGGTCTTTTCTAATGAGTCAGCTCTTCACATTAGGTGGCCAAAATATCGGAGATTCAACTTCAGCATCAGTCCTTCCAATGAATATTCAGGGTTAATTTCCTTTAGGACTGACTGGTTTAATCTCCATGCAGTTCAGGGGACTCTCAAGATCTTCTCCAGCACCACAGTTCAACAGCATCAATTCTTCAGTGCTCAGCCTTTTTTACAGTTTAATTAAAGACTAGAGTTCCAAAGAATAGCATGGAGAGATAAGAAAGCCTTCCTCAGTGATCATTTTAAAGAAATAGAGGAAAACAATAAAATGGGAAAGAGTAGAGACTTCTTCAATAAAATTAGAGACGCTAAGGGAAAATTTCATGCAAAGATGGGCACAATAAAGGACAGAAATGACATGGACCTAACAGAAGCTGAAGATATTAAGAAGAGGTGGCAAGAATACATAGAAGAACTATACAAAAAAGGTCTTCGTGACCCAGATAATGAAGTGAAGTGATGTGATCACACAATGGTGTGATCACTCATCTAGAGCCAGACATCCCGGAATGTGAAGTCAAGTGGGCCTTAGGAAGCATCATTACAAACAAAGCTAGTGGAGATGATGGAATTCCAGCTGAGCTATTTGAAATCCAAAAAGATGATGCTGTGAAAGTGCTGCACTCAATATGCCAGCAAATTTGGAAAATTCAACAGTGGCCACAGGACTGGAAAAGATCAGTTTTCATTCAAAAGCCAAAGAATGTTCAAACCACTGCACAATTGCACTCATCTCACACACGAGCAAAGTAATTCTCAAAATTCTCCAAGCCAGGCTTCAACCGTACATGAACCAGGAACTTCCAGATGTTCAAGCTGGATTCAGAAAAGGCAGAGGAACCAGAGACCAAATTGCCAACAACTGTTGAATCATCAAAAAAGCAAGAGACTTCCAGAAAAACATCTACTTCCGCTTTATTGATTACACCAAAGCCTTTCACTGTGTGGATCACAAAAAACTATGGAAAATTCTTGAAGAGATGGGAACACCAGACCACCTGACCTGCCTCCTGAGAAATCTGTATGCAGGTCAAGAAGCAACAGCTGGAACTGGACATGGAACAACAGACTGGTTCCAAATCAGGAAAGGAATATGTCAAGGCAGTATATTATCACCCTGCTCATTTAACTTATATGCAAAGTAAGTAAGTAAAGTCACTCAGTCGTGTCCGACTTTTTGCGACCCCATGGACTGTAGCCTACCAGGCTCCTCCCTCGATGGGATTCTCCAGGCAAGAGTACTGGAGTGGGTTGCCATTTCCTTCTCAAGGGGATCTTCCCAACCCAGGGATCGAACCTGAGTCTCCCACATTCCAGGCAGACACTTTAACCTCTGAGCCACTCAGCCATGCAGAGTACATCATGCCAAATGCCAGGCTGAATAAAGCACAAGCTGGAATCAAGATAGCTGGGAGAAATATCAATAACCTCAGATATGCAGATGACACCACCCTCATGGGCAGAAAGTGAAGAAGAACTAAAGAGCCTCTTGATGAAAGTGAAAGAGAAGAGTGAAAAAGTTGGCTTAAAACTCAACATTCAGAAAGCTAAGATCATGGCATCTGGTCCCATCACTTCATGGCAAATAGATGGGGAAACGATGGAAACAGTGACAGACTTTATTTTCTAGGGCTCCAAAATCACTGCAGATGGTGATTGCAGCCATGAAATTAAAAGATACTGGCACCTTGGAAGAAAAGCTATGACCAACCTAGACAGCATATTAAAAAGCAGACACATTACTTTGCCGACAAAGGTCCATCTAGTCAAAGCTATGGCTTTTCCAGTAATGTATGGATGTGAGACGTGGACTATAAAGAAAGCTGAGTGCTGAAGAATTGATGCTTTTGAACTGTGGTGTTAAAGAAGACTCTTGAGAGTCCCTTGGACAACAAGGTGATGAAAACAGTCAATCCTAAAGGAAATCAGGCCTGAATATCCATTGGAAAGATGCTGAAGCTGAAACTCCAATACTTTGGCCAACTGATGCAAAAAACTGACTCACTGGAAAAGACCCTGTTGCTGGGAAAGATTGAAGGCAGAAGGAGAAGAGGACTACAGAGGATGAGATGGTTGCATGGCATCACTGACTCAGTGGACATGAGTCTGAGTAAGCTCTGAGAGTTGGTGATAGACAGGGAAACCTGGCCTGCTGCAGTCAATGGTGTAGCAAGGAGTCGGACACGACAGAGTGACTGAAGTGAACAGAACATAAAGTAAATTTAATTTGCCTTACTCATCACAAAAGAAAGTTCAGCCAAGAAAAGTTTAACTAAAGAAACATTATTCCAAATTACTTTCAACTCACCTTAATGGAGGAAGGCACAGAAACCCACTCCAGTATTCTTGCCTGGAGAACCCCCATAGACAGAGAAGCCTGGCGGGCTACAGTCCATAGGGCCACAAAGACTCAGACACAACTGAAGTGACTTAGCATGCAATGGCTCTCTGCATATATTTTCTAAATAGAAATAGCTCTTACTTGGCCATTAAAGGACATTCAACATCATAGTTCATAGTTCATAAATCCTTGCTCTTTAAAAGCTGTTAACGTTACTCTTCTGATTGAAATTAATAGATGCACTTCTAAATGAAAATGTCCATAATTTAAACTGTCCTTCCTTTGACCTATTCTAAGTACTTGCTATACTGTTACTATAAGAATATACTTTGTCTTCAGTATTGGAAAGTAAATTTAAAAAGCTTAAGGACTAAGGGTAAGATAAACAATTATATAAATATAAAAATTACAGATTAGAACCTAAGGACAAAAATCAATGTCATTATTTCAAAGATGCAAACACACACAAAGAATGCTGCATCACAGCCACCTTAATCTCAGTTTCTCCTACTAACATAGACTGGTAAGGCTAACTTTTTAATTAAGACAATGGCAGGTCAACTGCAGAGTTTGGGTTTGTATCCTTCCTCTGGCTAAGTGCCATTTATATGGTAATTAATTTGCATTTTCTAAATGCAATTACATAGCAATCTGCCATAACTGCATCAACCTATGGCTGCATGGCTTTTATTGACTGAACCTACTGAGTAACCAAATAATTAAAGAGAAGTTAAACATTATCTTCATTCTGTGAGTCACAGAACACATTTTAAGGCTGTGCTCTCCTGATACTAATATTCCTGAAAAAACTTAACTGTTTACAACAGCAGTAACTGACTGAGCACTCACTACGCACCAGGCACTGTGTTAGGGAACCTTCAATTGAGTATCTCATGTATTTTCATGGCAGCCCTATGAAGTAAGTACTGATATTACTCCCATTGTACAGGTGAAGAAATCTGAGACTTAGCGCACACAACATAGCACTATAAGCAGTGTGTGTTAGTCGCCGTCATGTCTGACTCTTTGCAATCCCATGGATCCCCATGTGACCCTGCTAGGCTTCTCTGTCCGTGGAATTCTCTCCCAGGCAAGAATACTGGGAGTGGATTGCTTCTCTAAAGGAACTTCTCAGCCCAGGGATCAAACCCTGGTCTCCTGCATCACATGCAGATTCTTTATTGGTTGAGCTACCTACAGGGAAGACCTAATAAGCAGCAGACGTGAAAATCAAAGCCAGAAAGGTGGACTTAGGAGTCTAAATTCTTAAATTTCCTCTGTGCTACTTAAACACACGCGCTATATATCTGCTCATTTAACTAAGGAACAACCTGTAGTCTGTTCAAAATAGGAAAAGAGGTGGATAAATGAGGGATGTAGATGACTGAACATAGCCTGTACCTTTCCTTCCTCATCACATGGAGTGTGGATTTGGAAATAGTCTTTTGAGGTACACGGAGGGCGTTCCATACACTCGCTGGATCCTTCTTCTGCAACACAAGAATGCATTTCAGAAATGAGTTATTTATGTTGTGACTCTACAAAAAAGGCAAACATGAACAAGCAAACAAACAAAAAGCAGACAAGTGAAAAGTAAAAATAATCTTGCAAGAAGAATTTAGGTAGAACTAGTTAGGCCTAGAGCAAATGAAGGCCTGGATTTTTATTTTTCCTAGAGCAATAAAATGTTTCCAAGGTACATAAGAAGCATATCATAGCTTTCTAAGAAAACATTAGATTTCCTCCATTATCACTGCATGTTGTAAATCTGGAACAAATTAAGTTTCTAAGTACATCTCCATGCCAACGAATCATCTAAAAGTACAATATGAATTTTTTTTAGGCAAGTATGAACATATCCAAAACAGCTACCTGGGGGTTGTGGAACAGAAAACATTATGGACAAAAAGAAAACTTCTGCAGCAAGAAGTAATTAGAAGTCCTATTTTATCCACTAAGTATGAATTCATTTCAGGACTTTGGTTTCTGGCCCACCGTTTTCATCACATTGTGTGTGATTTCTGGCTTATGACTATACACTGCACACAAACATAACTTTAGCAGAAAAGATCAAACAGTATACACTGGAGACTCATCTTACCTGAAAATTGCGAGTCCTCATCACACCTGATGCATTCTTTGGCTCCCTTCTCAGAATAGGTGTTTCTGGGACACACTTGGCAGGTGAATGAACCTGGTTGGTCGCTAAAGGTGCCAGGCTTGCAAGGAAAGCATTCTGATGTGTAGGCCACCCCTGTGTGGTAATGGGAAACAGAGCATGGAGAGAGGGCCCTGTACCACCCCTGTGTGGTAATGTAAGAAAGAGCATTAAGGCAGGACATTGTATCACCCCTAAGTGGTAACGGGAGACAGAGTATGGAGGGAGGGGCCTGTGTCACCCTGTGTGGTGACAGGAGACAGAGCATGAAGGGAGGGCCCTGTGTCACCCTGTGTGGTAACTGGAGACAGAGCATGGAGGGAGGGGCCTGTGTCACCCTGTGTGGTAACTGGAGACAGAGCATGGAGGGAGGGGCCTGTGTCACCCTGTGTGGTGACGGGAGACAGAGCATGGAGGGAGGGGCCTGTGTCACCCTGTGTGGTGACGGGAGACACAGCATGGAGGGAGGGGCCTGTGTCACCCTGTGTGGTGACGGGAGACAGAGCATGGAGGGAGGGCCCTGTGTCCCCCTGTGTGGTAACGGGAGACAGAGCATGGAGGGAGGGGCCTGTGTCACCCTGTGTGGTGACGGGAGACACAGCATGGAGGGAGGGCCCTGTGTCACCCTGTGTGTTAAAGGGAGACAGAGCATGGAGGGAGGGCCCTGTGTCACCCTGTGTGTTAAAGGGAGACAGAGCATGGAGGGAGGGGCTTGTGTCACCCTGTGTGGTAACAGGAGACAGAATATAGGGGAAGGGCCCAACAGCAACAAATCAGTGTGTCCTTGCTTCTGCTACCGAAGTGAAAGAGAAATATTAATAGTAAGCTCAACCCAGGTCTTTTATATACCATTAATTCAACATCACAAATGTATTTACTGGTTGCAGAGAGCTGGGATGCATACTGAATTGAACAATGAAGTATAGTGAACAGTTAAGAGATTCAGATTTGATAGAGGTATATAATCCGTGTATGAGATTCCACAGCAAGATGGCGAAGTAGAAGAACATGCACTCTTCTTCTCCTGCAAGAACTCCAAAATTACAATTCGCTGCTGAGCAACTGTCGACAGGAGAATGTTGGATCCCACCAAAAAAATATACCCCACATCCAAGGGCAAAGGAAAAGCCCCAGCCAGACAGCAGGATGAATGAAATCACATTTAGAACCAAACCCCATACCCACCAGAGATGCTCAGAGGGCTCAAACAAAACCTTGTGTCCACCAGAAGACTCCTAAGAGACTGAGCCAGACCTGCCTTTGAGATCTGCCTTTGAGTGTTTGAGTGTCTCCTGTGGAGGTACGAGTCAGCAGTGGCCTGCCACAGAGGCAGGGGCTCTGGGTGCAGCAGACCTGGGTATGGCATAAGCCTTCTTGGAGGAGGTCGCCATTAACCCCATCATAGAGCCGCAAGAACTTACACAGGACTGGGGAAACAGACTCTTGGAGGGCACAAACAAAACCGTGTGTGCACCAGGACCCAGAGACTCCACAGAGACAGCCAGGACTGTGTTTGCGTGTCTCCTGCAGAGGTATGGGTGGTATGGGTCAGCAGTGACCTGCTTCAGGGGCAGGGGTTCTGGGTGCAGCAGACCTGGGAATGGCATAAACCCTCTTGGAGAAGGTCACCATTAACACCACCATAGAGGCACCAGAGCTTACACAGGTCTGCAAAAAGAGACGCTGGAGGGAACAAACAAAACCTTTTGCACGCTAGGACCCAGGAGAACGGAGCTGTGACCCCACAAGAGACTGACCCAGGCTTGCCCGTGAGTGTCCAGGAGTCTTCAGCAGAGGCATGGGTCAGTGATGGCCTGGTGCAGGGTTGGGGGCACTGGCAGCACATGCATGGGACATTTTGAAGGAGGCCGCCATTATCTTCATTACCTCCACCATAGTTTGGTCTCAGGTCAAACAACAGGCAGGGAACACAGACCCATCCATCAATAGAAAATTGGATTAAAGATTTACTGAGCATGGCGCCACCCATCAGAACAAGACCCAGTTTCCCCTCAGTCAGTTTCCCCCATCAGTAAGCTGCCATAAGCCCTTTATCCTTATCCTTCAGAGGGTACACAGAATGAAAAACACAACCACAAAAAACTAATCAAACTGATCACATGGACCACAGCCTTGTCTAATTCAATGAAACCATGAGACACGCCACGTAGGGCCACCCAAGACACATGGGTCATGGTGGAGAGTACTAACAAAATGTGGTCCACTGGAGAAGGGAATGGCAAACAACTTCAGTATTCTTGCCTTGAGAGCCCCATGAACAGTATGAAAAGACAAAAAGATAGGCCACTGAAAGATGAATTCTCCAGATCGGTAGGTGCCCAATATGCTACTGGAGAACAGTGGAGAAATAACTCCAGAAAGAATGAAGAGATGGAGTCAAAGCAAAAATAAAACCCAATTGTGGATGTGACTGGTGATGGAAGTCCGATGCTATAAAGAACAATATTGCATAGGAACCTGGAATGTTAGGTCCATGAATCAAGGCAAATTGGAAGTGGTCAAACAGGAGATGGCAAGAGTGAATGTCGACATTCTAGGAATCAGTGAACTAAAAGGGACTGGAATGGGTGAATTTAACCCAGATGACCATTATATCTACTACTGAGGGCAAGAATCACTTAGAAGAAATGGAGTAGCCCTCATAGTCAACAAAAGAGTGTGAAATACAGTACTTGGGTGCAATTTCAAAAACGACAGAATGATCTCTGTTCGTTTCCAAGGCAAACCATTCAGTATCACAAAAATCCAAGTCTATGTCCCAACCACTAATGCTGAAGAAGCTGAAGTTGGACAGTTCTATGAAGAACTACAAGACCTTCTAGAACACCCAAAAAAGATGTATTTTTCTCATTATAGGGGACTGGAATGCAAAACTAGGAATTAAAGAGATACCTGCAGTAACAGGCAAATATGGCCTTGGAGAATAGAATGAAGCAGAGCAAAGGCTAACAGGGTTTTGCCAAGAGAATGCACTGGCATAGAAAGATCCTATTTTAATAATACAAGAAAAGACTCTACACATGGACATCACCAGATGGTCAATAGCGAAATCAGACTGACTATATTCTTTGCATTCAAAGATGGAGAAGCTCTATTACTTCAGTTCAGGTCAGTCACTGAGTTGAGTGTTTACACTTTGTGACCCCATGGACTGCAGCACGCCAGGCTTCCCTGCCCATCAACAACTCGGAGTTTACTCAAATTCATGTCCACAGAGTCAGTGATGCCATTCAACCATCTCATCCTGTCAACTGTTCTCCTAACACCTTCAATCAGTCTCAGCATCAGGGTCTTTTCCAACGAGTCAGTTCTTCACATCAGGTGGCCAAAGTACTGAAGCTTCAGCTTCAGCATCAGTCCTTCCAATGAATATTCAGGACTGATATGCTTGAGGATTGACTGCTTTGATCTCCTTGCAGTCCAAAGGACTCTCAAGAGTCTTCTCCAACACCACAGTTCAAAAGCATCGATTCTTCAGCGCTCAGCTGACTTTATAGTCCAACTCTCATATCCATACATGATTACTGGAAAAACCATAGCTTTGACTAGATGGACCTTTGTTGGCAAAGTAATGTCGCTGCTTTTTAATATGATGTCTACATTGGATATAACTTTTCTTCCAAGGAGCAAGTGTCTGTTCATGGCTGCAGTGATTTTGGAGCCAAGAAAATAAAGTCTGTCACTTTTTCCATTGTTTCCCCATCTGTTTGCCACAAAGTAATGGGACCAGATGCCATCATCTTTGTGTCCTGAATGTTGAGTTTTAAGCCCACTGTTTTACTCTCCTCTTTCATTTTCATCAAGAGGCTCTTAGTTCTTCTGCACTTTCTGCCATAAGGGTGGTGTCATCAGCATATCTGAGGTTATTGATATTTCTCCCAGCAATCTTGATTCCAGCTTCTGTTTCATTCAGTACAGCATTTCTCATGATGTACTCTGCATATAAGTTAAATAAGCAGGGTGACAATATACAGCCTTGACAATATACTCCTTTCCAGATTTGGATACAGTCTGTTGTTCCATGTACAGTTCTAACTGTAGCTTCTTGACCTGCATACAGATTTCTCAAGAGGCAGGTCAGGTGGTCTGGTATTCCCGTCTCTTTCAGAATTTTCCAGTTTGCTGTGATCTACATAGTCAAAGGCTTTGGTGTAGTCAAGAAAGCAGAAGTAGATGATTTTCTGGAATTCGCTTACTTTTTCAATGATCCAACAAAGGTTGGCAATTTAATCTCTGGTTCCTCTGCCTTTTCTAAATTCAGCTTGAACATCTGGAGATTCATAGTTTACGTACTATGGAAGCCTGGCTTGGAGGATTTTGAGCAATACTTTACTAGCGCGTGAGATGAGTGCAACTGTGAGCTGGTTTGAGCATTCTTTGGCATTGCCTTTCTCTAAGATTGGAATGGAAACTGACCTTTTCTAGTCCTGTGGTACTGCTGAGTTTTCCAAATTTGATGGCATATTGAGTGCAGCACTTTTACAGCATCATCTTTTAGAATTTGAAATCTATCAACTGGAGTTCCATCACCTCCACTAGCTTTGTTTGTAGTCATGCTTCCTAAGGCCCATTTGACTTCGCATTTCAGGATGTCTGGCTCTAGGTAAGTGATCACACCATTGTGGTTATCTGGGTTATGGAGATCTTTCTTGTATAGTTCTTCTGTGTATTCTTGCCACCTCTTCTTAGTATCTTCTGCTTCTGTTAGGTCCATACCATTTCTGTCCTTTATTGTGCCCATCTTTGCATGAAATATTCCCTTGGTATCTCTAATTTTCTTGAAGAGTTCTCTAGTCTTTCCCATTCTATTGTTTTTCTTTATTTCTTTGCATTGATTGCTGAGGAAGGGTTTCTTATCTCTCTTTGCTATTCTTTGGAACTCTGCATTCAAATGGGTATATCTTTCCTTTTCTTCTTTGCCTTTCACTTCTCTTCTTACACAGATATTTGTAAGGCCTCGTCAGACAACCACGTTGCTTTTTTGCACTCCTTTTTCTTGGGGATGGTCTTGAACGCTGCCTCCTGTACAATGTCACAAACCTCTGTCCATAGTTCTTCAGGCACTCTATCAAATCTAATCCCTTGAATCCATTTCTCACTTCTCATAAGGGATTTGATTTAGGTCATCCTAAATGGTCTACTGGTTTTCCCTACTTTCTTCAATTTAAGTCTGAATTTGCCTTGTCATACTGTTCATGGGGTTCTCAAGGCAAGAATACTGAAGTGGTTTGCCATTCTGTTCTCCATCTAGATAGCATATTGAAAAGCAGAGACATTCCTTTGCCAACAAAGGCAAAGAGATGGTTGGATGGCATCACTAACTCGATGGATGTGAGTCTGTGTGAACTCCGGGAGTTGGTGATGGACGGGGAGGCCTGGCATACTGCGATCCATGGGGTCGCAAAGAGTCAGACACGACTGAACGACTGAACTAAACTGAACTGAAGTCTGAATTTGGCAATAAGGAGTCCATGATCTGAGCCACAGTCAGCTCCCAGTCTTGTTTTTGCTGACTGTATAAACTTCTCCATCTTTGGCTGCAAAGAATATAATCAATCTGATTTCGGTGTTGGCCATCTGGTGCTATCCATGTGTAGAGTCTTCTCTTGTGTTATTTGAAGAGGGTGTTTGCTGTGACCAGTGAATTCTCTTGGCAAACTCTACTAGCCTTTGCCCTTCTTTATTCTGTACTCCAAGGCCAAATTTGCCAGATACTCCAAGATTTCTTGACTTCCTACTTTTGCATTTCAGTCCCCTATAACCAAAACATCTCTTTGGGGTGTTAGTTCTAGAAAGTCTTGTAGGAGTAGCTCTATACAGTCAGTAAAAAAAAAGACCAGGAGCTGGCTATGGCTTAGATCATGAACTCCTTATTGCCAAATTCAGACTTAAATTGAAGAAAGTAGGGAAAGCCACCAGACCATTCTGGTATGACCTAAATCAAATCCCTTATGATTATACAGTGGAAGTGACAAAGAGATCAATGGATTAGACCTGATAGAATGCCAAAAGAACTATGGACAGAGGTTCGTGACATTGTTTAGGAGGCAGTGATCAAGATCATCCCCAAGAAAAAGAAAAGCAAAAAGCCAAAATGGTTGTCTGAGGAGGCCTCACAAATAGCTGAGAAAAGAAGAGAACCAAAAGGCAAAGGAGAAAAGGAAAGATATACCCATTTGAATGCAGAGTTCCAAAGAATAGCAAAGAGAGATAAGAAAGCATTCCTCAGTGATCAATGCAAAGAAATAGAGGAAAACAAGAATGGAAAAGACTAGAGAACTCTTCAAGAAAATTAGAGACACTACGGGAACATTTCATGCAAAGATGGGCACAATAAAGGACAAACGGTACAGACCTAACAGAAGCAGGAGACATTAAGAAGAGGTGGCAAGAATACACAGAAGAACTGTACAGAAAAGATCTTTATGATCCAGATAGTCATGACAGTGTGATCACTCACCTAGAGCCAGACATCCTGAAATGTGAAGTCAAATGGGCCTTAGGAAGCATCACTATCAAGAAGGCTGGCTGTGGAGGTGATGGAATTCCAGCTGATCTATTTCAAATCCTAAAAGATGATGCTGTGGAAGTGCTGCACTCAATATGCCAGCAAATTTGGAAAACTCAGCAGTGGCCACAGGAATGGGAAAGGTCAGTTTTCATTCCAGTCCCAAAGAAAGGCAATGCCAAAGAATGCTCAAACTACCACACAATTGCGCTCACACAAGCAAAGTAATGCTCTAAATCCTCTATGCCAGGCCTCAACAGTACATGAACCGTGAATTTCCAGATGTTCAATCTGGATTAAGAAAAGGCAGAGGAACCAGAGATCAAATTGCCAACATCCATTGGATCATAGAAAAAGCAAGAGAGTTCCAGAAAAACATCTATTTCTGCTTTATTGACTACACCAAAGCCTTTGACTATGTGGATCAAAACAAACTGTGGAAAATTCTTCAAGAGATGGGAATACCAGACTACCTGATCTGCCTCCTGAGAAATTTGTATGCAGGTCAAGAAATAATAGAACCAAACATGGAGCAACAGACTGGTGCAAATAGGAAAAGGAGTATGTCAAGGCTGTATATTGCCACCCTGCTCATTTAACCTATATGCAGAGTACATCATGAGAAACGCTGGGCTGGAAGAAGCACAAGCTGGAATCAAGATTGCTGGGAGAAATATCAGTAACTTTAGATATGCAGATGACACCACCCTTATGGCAGAAAGTGAAGAAGAACTAAAGAGCCTCTTGATGAAACAGGAGAGTGAAAAAGTGGGCTTAAAATTCACATTCAGAAAACGAAGATCATGGCATCGGTCCCATTACTTCATGGCGAAGAGATGGGGAAATGATGGAAACAGTGACAGATTTTATTTTCTTCGGCACCAAAATCACTCTGTTAGTGACTGCAGCCATGAAATTAAAAGGCGCTTGCTCCTTGGAAGAAAAGTTCTGACCAACCTAGATGGCATATTAAAATACAGAGACATTACTTTGCCAACAAAGGTCCATCTAGTCAATGCTATGTTTTTTCCAATAATCATGTATGGATGTGAGAGTTGGACTGTGAAGAACGCTGAGCGCCGAAGAATTGATGCTTTTGAACTGTGGTGTTGGAGAAGACTCTTGTGAGTCCCTTGGACTGCAAGGAGATCAAAGCAGTCAATCCTCAAGTATACCAGTCCTGAATATTCATTGGAAGGACCGAGAGCTGAAGCGCCAGTCCTTTGGCCACCTGATGGATGAACTGACTCACTGGAAAAGACCCTGATGCTGAGAAAGATTGAAGGCAGGAGGAGAAGGGGTTGACAGAGGATGAGATTGTTGCATGTCATCACCAACACAATGGACATAAAGTTGAGTAAGGTCCAAGTTGGTATGGACATGGTAGCCTGGCATGCTGCATTCCATGGGGTCGCAAGGAGTCTGACACGACTGACTGACCTGAACTGAATCAGTGTATAAGCTCAGCTATCAAAACAACTTCATTAATCAGAAATGGAGTAAATTATGATTCCTTCCAATTCTGTACCATTCTCTTCTCTCTGTGTCTACCAGTTCCCTTTTTCTCCAATGCTCACTAGTTACATACAGACAAGACACACAAGACCCAGGGAAAAGCTGACTTTTCTTCAGGTTTGTAAGTCCAGGTATCACCAGCAGATGTCCCTATAACTAATGAGTTAGCTTCACAGCTGCTGCTGCTGCTGCTGCTAAGTCGCTTCAGTCGTGTCCGACTCTGCGATCCCATAGACGGCAGCCCACCAGGCTCCCCCATCCCTGGGATTCTCCAGGCAAGAATACTGGAGTGGGTTGCCATTTCCCTCTTCAATGCATGAAAGTGAAAAGTGAAGGAAGAAGCACAATTATATCATAGTAAAATATAACTCAAAGTTAAATAAAAGAGAATCACTGCTTTACGTAAAAGTAGCTCTGATAATGAACCATGCCAGAGCATACTGTCCACTCTCAGGAGTCAGAAAATGCAGTTGGTAAAGAGAGGCAAAAGGTGTAGGAGACAGGCCAAGATATTTATTTCACTGTTATTTTTATGGATACAATCGTGACCTGTATAAGTACTATGCCAGCACAATGAAGTCTTGAATGAAGAGTAGGCTATTAATAAAGATTGTTTTCTTTTATTTCAAGACACCTACAATTGTCATTATTTTTACTTTCTCACACAGATTAAATAATTCAGTTCAGAGATAGGAAAAACAAACAGCCAACTTGCCAGAAATAAAACCAGAGTCTCTAGGCCAATATGATGCCTAACCTGCTAATTTTTGTCCCATATCTCCTTGAACCAGTGAAACCAACAATGTAGTCAATATTTTAAAATGGGATAGGTGACTACTAAAAGAGACAGATGTGAAATACCTTCAATTGTGATATTTTTTACCAACACTGGCTTGACTGCCTTGGAACCCATAAGGATGCCTGTAGTTCTCCAGTACAGTATGTTTGTGCCTGATTTCAACATTACCTGTAAAGAAAACACAAGACACTCAGGTCAGATGAACCATGCTACTTCCAACCATACCTATATCAAAGTTAATCCCCTATATACTTTTCAACACATTATAAGGAAACACAATTATCTGGAACCCACAAATTTAAATCAACTACTTATTGAGACTTAAGCTTTGCTTAAATTCACATTTTGTAAAAAAAAAAAAAAAAAAAAGTTTGCCAACCCCAAAAATACAATAAAGAGGGAGGAACAGAAAATTCTTCAAGCGTGGAAGAAGATAAAATGAATTTCAAATCATTTGCATGAAGACTTGGTTTATATTTAAAAGACTCAATTTAGATTGTGAGAGGCACTTAGCCCAATTACATACTGATTGCTGTCACTATTCATAAGTAAATCTCTGGGCTCTGAAAACAAAAAGGTAATAGAATGAGTTTGCTTCCTTTTAAAATTACTTAACAAACAACACTTTGACAGCAACAAAAGAAAAATAAGACTGCTCTTATAGAAGAGCCTGGTTTGACTCTATGGCTCCATAATGTAAATGATACAATGTCTAATATTTGCTTCCTTTGCCACCAGAACATTTTTATCAAATTACTTTTCCAGTCAATTTCATGCTGATTCAGTCAAGTAAACTAATGAAATTAAAAGACGCTTACTCCTTGGAAGGAAAGTTATGACCAACCTAGAGAGCATATTAAAAAGCAGACACATAACTTTGTCAACAAAGGTCTGTCTAGTCAAGGCTATGGTTTTTCCAGTGGTCATGTACGGATGTGAGAGTTGGGATATAAAGAAAGCTGAGTGCCGAAGAATTGATGCTTTTGAACTGTGGTGTTGGAGAAGACTCTTGAGAGTCCCTTGGACTGCAAGGAGATGCAACCAGTCCATCTTAAAGGAGATCAGTCCTGGGTGTTCATTGGAAGGACTGATGTTGAAGCTGAAACTCCAATACTTTGGCCACCTGATGCAAACAGCTGACTCATTGGAAAAGACCCTGATGCTGGGAAAGATTGAGGGCAGGAGGAGAAGGGGATGACAGAGGATGAGATGGTTGGATGGCATCACTGACTCAATGGACATGGGTTTGGGTAGACTCCAGTAGTTGGTGATGGATAGGGAGGCCTGGCATGCTGTGGTTCATGGGGTCGCAAAGAGTCAGACATGACTGAGCGACTGAACTGAACTGAAGGGTGTTTTGCTTTATCATTTGCTACCCTTATTCTTCTATGGAGTCTGGCTGGGCGAATTCAAGCAATATAAAATTAAAACATATCTGACTACCTCACCCTGCCAGAGAGTCAGAAAAGCAGTACGTTAAATATTTTTTCCTTTGTGTTAAGTCTTTGTAAGTGAAGAAAGCATATTTGCTGCCAAGGGTTACTTGTACCTTCAAAGCCCAGAGGACTGAAAGCTTAGGTGAATGGATCTTAATTGGTATTAATATCACTTCCAGGCATAGAGATCAAAAAAATTATTCTGAAAGGATGCATTATATTAATCACTCAAGGATGAGGTATCTGCTACAACACAAAGGCAAGGATGGATGGTCATTTATTGAAACAGTGTTCAATCTACACAGCAGGCACCATGTTAGGCCCTCCCTATGTATCCTCTCAATGGACATGAGTTTGAGCAAACCCCGGGAGATGGTAAAGGACAGGGCAGCCTGGCATGCTGTAGTCCATGGGGTCACAAAGAGTCAGACATGACTGAGCGACTGAATAACAAATGTATCCTCTCATTTAACTCTGCAAGATTGGTCCTATTTCTCATATGAACTATTAGAGTCAAAAAGACAAAGTCAGTTGCCTAAAGAAATACAGTGACTATAAACCAGAGCTGCTGCTGCTGTTTAGTCGCTATTTCTGATTTTTTCAACCCCATGGACTATAGGCTGCCAGGCTCCTCTGTCCATGAGATACCCCAGGCAAGAATACTGGAGTGCTTTGCCATTTCCTTTTCCAGGGGACCTTCCCGACTCAGGGATCAAGTTAGGGTATAGCACTTTACCATGCTGTGTTCGTTTCTGCTGAACAGTAAGTGAATCAGCTATATATGCACACATATCCCCTCTTTTTTGGATTTCCTTCCCATTTAGGTCACCACAGAGCATTTGGTAGAGTTTCCTGTGCTACACAGCAGGTTCTCGTTAGTTATTTATTCCATACCTAGTAGTGTATACATGTCAATCCCAATCTTCCAATTCACCCCACTCCCTTCCCCCCTTAGTGTCCAAATGCTTGTTCACTACATCTGTGTCTCTATTTCTTCCTTGTAAAAAGGTTCATCTATACCATTTTTCTAGATTTTAAATCCATGTCTCACTCCAAAGGGACAGTGCCTCAACTAATAACAGATTCAGAGACTGTGTTACCTAATAATTGCCTTCAAACACTCAGGGTTGTCCTTAAAGAAATAAGCAGTTTGCCAGACACAACCAGAAAGGGTAGAATTTTGAACAATGGGTAACAGATAGAAAGCAGCTTTCAGCTCCAGACATGGATGAATTTTGTGATATGCAGAGCTGTGCAAAACTGGGCTCAGAACAGTCCCCAACACGACAAGTTTGAAAATCGCTTCTTGGGGTGACTGCAGAGAAACCTGGATAAAAGAAACTCAGTTCAGTTCCATTGCTCAGTCGTGTCTGCCTCTTTGCAACCCCATGGACTGTAGCACACCAGGCTTCCGTGTCCATCACCAACTCTGGAGCTTGCTCAAACTAATGTCCATCAAGTCGGTGATGCCATCCAACCATCTCATTCTCTTCATCCCCTTCTCCTCCTGCCTTCAACCTTTTCCAGAATCAGGATCTTTTCCGATGAGTCAGTTCTTCACATCAGGTGGCCAAAGTACTGGAGTTTCAGCTTCAGTACCAGTCCTTCCAATGAATATTCAGGACTGATTTCCCTTAGGATAGACTGGTTGGATCTCCTTGCAGTCCAAGGGACTCTCAAGAGTCTTCTCCAACACCACAGTTCAAAAGCATCACTTCTTCAGTGCTCAACTTTCTTTATAGTCCAGCTCTCACATCCATACATTATTATTGGAAAAGCCATAGCTTTGACTAGATGGACCTTTGTTGGCAAAGTAATGTCTCTGCTTTTTAATATGCTGTCTAGGTTGGTCATAGCTTTTCTTCCAGGGAGCAAGTGTCTTTTAATTTCATGGCTGCAGTCACCACCTGCAGTGATTTTGGAGCCCCAAAAATATAAAGTTTGTCACTGTTTCCACTGTTTCCCCATCTATTTGCCATGAAGTGATGGGACCAGATGCCATGATCTTAGCTTTCTGAATGTTGAGCTTTAAGCCAAGTTTTTCACTCTCCTCTTTCACTTTAATCAAGAGTCTCTTTAGTTCTTCTTCGCTCTCTGCCATAAGGGTGGTGTCATCTGCATATCTGAGGTTATTGGTATTTCTCCCAGAAATCTTGATTCCAGCTTCTGCTTCATCCAACCCAGCGTTTCTCATGATGTACTCTGCATATAAGTTACACGAGCAGGGTGACAATATACAGCCTTGACATACTCCTTTCTCGATTTGGAACAAGTCTCTTGTTCCATGTCCAGTTCTAATTGTTGTTTCTTGACCTGCATATAGGTTTCTCAAGAGACAGGTCAGGTGGTCTGATATTCCCATCTCTTGAAGAATTTTCCACAGTTTGTTGTGATCCATATAGTCAAAGGCTTTGGCATAATCAATAAAGCAGAAGTAGACATTTTTCTGGAATTTGTTTCCTTTTTCTATGATCCAATGGATGTTAGCAATTTGATCTCTGGTTCCTCTGCCTTTTCTAAATCCAGCTTGAATATCTGGAAGTTCATGGTTCATGTACTGTTGAAGCCTGACTTGGAGAATTTTGAGCATTACTTTGGTAGTGTGTGAGATGAGTGCAACTGTGCAGTAGTTTGAACATTCTTTGGCATTGCCTTTCTTTGGGACTGGAATGAAAACTGACCTTTTCCATTCCTGTGGCCACTGCTGAGTTTTCCAAATTTGCTGGTATATTGGGTGCAGCACTTTCACAGCATCATCTTTCAGGATTTGAAACAGCTCAACTGGAATTCCATCACATCTATGGTTAGCTTTGTTCGTAGTGATGCTTCAAACTCAAGGATCCATCCAATGCCAAGAGTCACTGATTATCTTTCATGTGATTACCACATCTGTAAACCTACATACCCAGAGGTTCTGTATATTGATTCTGAGTAGACTTCATTCCTGTTAATGCCTCCCTTGAAAAGCAGGACAGTTGAAGTGTGATAGGAAAGAGCAGGGAGAGGGAGCTAAGGAGAAAAGAAAAGGAAAGAAAATAATACTGGAAAGAGCCTGAGTCCATGAAACTTGGGGCAATTTCTTCCCTAACTAGAAATTTCTAGAAATTAAAAGATAATTTTTTTCTTTAAAATAAACTTTTAAAAATAAGTTTGAGAAAAGAAAGGAGAAGAATGGGGTTGGTATGAGAGAAGAGCAGAGAGAGACTTACAGAATGAGAGCCCCATTCTCCATTGTCTGTGAGCTTTACCCACTTGTCAGCGGTGGTGTCCATCTCCTGGCACTGATCATTCTGAATCTGTGGAGTAAACATAAGGGCCCAGTAAAGCTCAGTGAACAGGGTTTTTAATTAGATGTGTCACTCACCACAGGACAGGCTACAAGAGCTTCTTTCAATGTGTAGGAAACAACAGCCACGAGTAATTCTCAATAAGTAAACACACCAGACCTCTGGAGCCTGAGTGACAACTGCATATGAGTACGTAGTTCTAAGTGAATCTTTCTCATTATTGTAACAAAAAGACAAGCCCATTAAGAAGTCAGAAATTGGGCAAGCAGGAGCATGGAAGGCAGAGGAGGAGAGGGCAGTTAACACTGAAAATTCACAGAGAGGAGAAAAAGTCATTACAAAGATGTAAAAGCTTGTACTCACCATGCAGGCCCAATAGTATAAAGTTTATTTTTATAAGATTTAGGGCAATTTAAACCTGAAATTAAAAATAAATGAAATCTGCTTTGTTTTCAGTTCCCCAACACTTAATCCAAACGTGTACATAAGTGGCTATAGCCAAAGTCAAAGACCCCACTTGGTATTTGGGGACAAAGGTTGATACTCTACAGCAATTCAAATAAATACAGCTAATATCTTCAGCACCAAACATCTTGTGCTTTCCAGACAATTCTTCTAAAATACCTAGGAGTTGGGACATACCTCTCCAGGTCTACAAAAAATACACAGACATCTGTCTGTGTATTTTTCTACAGTCTTGACTTCTTGAGGCTATATTTATAGTCTTGACTTCTCCTCATAGCTCAGTGGTAAAGAATCTGCCTGCAATGCAGGAGACCTGGGTTCAATCCCTGGGTCAGGAATGTCCCCTGGAGAAGGAAATGGCAACCCACTCCAGTATTCTTGTCTGGAGAATCCCTTGGACAGAGGAGCTTGGCAGGCTCTGCCATGGGGTTGCAGAGAGTCAGACATGACTTAGCAAGGGAGCACATAATAGTCAGCATCAGAATAGGGTTGAAGTAATATCTCATCATCTATACTTCCTTCAAAATGGCTATTTCTCTATTCTTTAGGTCATTTTTCTACTTCATTCATTCCCCTGACTAATTTCACAAACAGCATTAATATCTTCTTCATAGAGCTATTTCCTAGACTTAACTAACTAGAAAACAGATCCTTTTAACAGCCAAAACCAGAGAAAATCAGCTACTGAGGATATTTGCTTTAACTGAATTTAAGTATCATATTTATATTATAAGCATAATGACAATCAATACGAGTGTTAAGCCATTTTTAAACAGATATAAACCCTGTATATACCTTTTTTGGTCCATGTTTGCATAAACTGAAAGCTTTTTTCTCAGCAGATATCATACATCTAAGTGTTATTTTGACAGTCTAGTAGCATTCTGGAGATCTGAGTTCTCTCGTCACCCATTCTAAAAGTAACTAGTAAAGGTATAACCTTGGTCCAATCACTTCTTCTGTCTAGGTTTGAGTTTCATCATTTAAAAAAAAAAAAAAAGTATGTGTTGAGGGGAGAGCTGAATGAAACTCCCAGACTCCTAACATTAAATACTTTACTGCTTTCCATCTGTAACGTTCACAGGTACATCTGCATCCTTTAATCTTCAGACATTCCCTTTCCATCAACTACTAGCAGGATGGACATAAGGCACTGACTCTCTGAGTCAATAAATTGCAGCCTATTAAGCTGAAACATCAATAAAAGTGGAAACATAAACTCACCATCCCTTTCAATCCATAACCAGAAGAACAAAGGCATCACTGAGAGGCAGCAATGAAACTTCATGCCTTAAGAATATCTTCACTGACAGCTCTCAAAGGACTTAATAGACAACACAGAACTAAATGTTTATTCAAACAATTATTCAATTACCGTGCTTTTTAACTTTATTTTAGTAATATTGCAAAAATATCCCATGGACTATGGAGTTATTCACTCTGAGAAGTGTCTTGCAAACAAAATGTAACTTAAAAAGCCAATCTGTTTGAATATTGCTTAACATCTTAAACTCATCAAAGGATATTTGAGTTAAGAGGGTCCTTAAAAGGTCTGGTCTACAATCCTCTTTACAAAAAGGCATGTTGAGAGCTGAAAAGTTAGTTGTTCAGTAACACACAACCAGCAACTGCAGAGTTGGGACATGAGCCAGAATCTCTTGACTTTAAATTTTAGGCTCATACATTCACAGAAAATATTTCTTCCTGGCAAACTTTTGATTTAGAAATTTCCATTATCAAGAGCAATATAAATTTGCTTTAGCATTATCAGTACATTTATTCCTGCAATCTGGGCCACAGAAACATTTTACAAGATATTTTCCCAGTTACTTGCACAACACACATACTGTTTTGGGGGGGAGGGGGTTTAAGAAGTCAATCGGAACAAACTTTTCACAAGCATTTGAGTCACTGCCACAACAAATATTTGAACAATTAGGTACAGTTTACATAAAATAGCTAAATAATTTTTGTGGTAACAACCTATTATGTTACCCTATTATTTTATCTTATAGTCTTTAATGTTATTTAATCTCTTGCCAGAGACATCAACTACCTCATCCCTTGATTGTTTATATTGTACAAAACTGGGGCAATCAGCAAGATATAGTCACTTCTAGTTCTGAAATATCGCCCATGAGTATACTTAAATAATTCAAATATTTAAAATTGAAAAGAGAAGAAAAATCTTCTTAAATAAAAACCAAGATTGGCGAAAACATATTTTTAGACAAAGTAGCATCTATCACTATAAAAAAATTAAATGAATCTCAGGAAATATATTCATCACACAAAAAGTCTCAACCAAATGGTCACCTAATGAGCATATCCAAAAGGAAAACAACCTGAATGTTATTCTACAAGGAGAGAACTCAGAGGTAAAGAAATAATTATTAACCAGAAAGTATTATAGAAAAAATAAATATTTCTTATCAAAAGCTTCAGTTAACACAAAAAGCCGAGGCACACAATGAAATGGGAACAAATGATTAAGAGAAATTTTACATGAATGCCCTTTAAGAAGTGAATTCTAGAATATAAAAGGCCTTACAAAGAACTCAAAGAAGATGTTGTTGTCCACATATTGGTACTCAAAGAAGACATAACCTGACTTCTTGAGGTGAACGGCATAGATCAAGGATACTGTGCAGTCATCACGGTTGGACTCTATGTAGTTTCCACGAGGGACCCAAGAAGAGCTGTGGAAACAAAACCATTTCATGTTAGCATTCAGAAACCTCTCTGTTCACAAGTTCTATAACTGAGATTTAAAAGCAGTTCTGCCGACAAAGCACAGCAGCGAAGTCTGAAGCGCATGTGGACTCCAAAGGCCAACACCACTGCTTGAAAAAAGGTTCGTGTCTGTGGCACATAACTTCCTAAAATCATTGTTAAGATTATGCAGTTAATGTGCTATGCAGCTGCTGCTTATCACCAAAAATGTAATCACTAGATAGCTGGTCACTAATTCTAGCAGTCTTTGATGGAATTACTCTCAAATAATACCTAAAGTTTTATTTACAAACACATACTGGCAGGGGTGTCCATTTATTATAAGAGAAGAAATCATCCTAGAAAAAGTCCTTTTAAAGTGAATTTAAATATTTTTTAATGTTTATTTTGTATTGGGGTATAGTCAGGTAACAATGCTGTGATCGTTCCAGGTGAACAGCAAAGGGCCTCAGTTATACCTGTATCTATTCTCCCTCAAACTCCCCTTCCATCCAGGTTGCCACATAACATTGAGCAGAAAAAAAAGAGAGAGAGAGAGAAAAAGTGGAATCTAAGAAACAAACCACAAAGGGACTTATAGATACAGAGAACAGACTAGTTTTCTGTGGTTGCCAGGGAGGGGGGAGCAGAATAGATGAAGGGGATGAAGGGGTACCAACCACCAGTTATGAATAAATCATGAGGTTGTAAAAAACAAGATAAAGAATATGGTCAATATTGTAATAACTTATTGTGGTGACCGTTTCATAATATATGTCACTGTCAAATCACTATGTAATGCTACTGAAACTAGCATAATATCAATTTGCTATGCAACTGTTATATTTCAGTTGTTAAAAAAAAAAAGTACATGATCAGCCAGATGGAAAAAAATAATAAAGTAAACCTAAATAAAATGCAGATCACAGTGTCACAGTACATAGTAGGAGCAAAAGTCTGATAGGAAATTTTATCTAAAAAATAAAAGATTAAGGAAATATACTAGTGAACAAAAGTTGGATTATAAATCTAACCATAAGCTAATTCTTAGATTAATCAACAGTGAGTCATGTGTCAACTTCTGGGCCAAAAAAGTTTCCAACCAGACTGTACGACAGCACAACTTAATATCCTTCTCTTTGAATTTAACTTTCCATTTGGATTATAAGAGTGAGATTTTTGGCAAATTCTTTTTACTAACAAAAAAATAATAATAAAAGACTGAGACTTCCACATCTCAACATGACTCACTAATTGGTATTGGACTTGCCCTTTTCTTTAACAGTCTAGTGAACTAAACAAAACACACAAGCCATGCTCAGGCACTGACACTAGACAGTGCAGGACTGAGATTCTTGAGAGCAGGAAAATGCATGAGACAAAGCCCAAACTGACCCTGACCTCATTCATTCTCAGGACACTTTCCAGACTCTGGAACCGAGAGACAGCTCCCAAGCAGAGCACAGTGGTCTCACTGAGGGATGAATGTCTGGAGGAAGCTGAAATAACCAGAATTTACAGGCATGAGAAGCAGAGAAAACGGGGGCTCCAGAAGTCCACATGGAGCTTCTCTATAGGCCCAGGCTTGGGGCTGGAAGGTGCAGGCCTAGTAGAGAACAACCACTGCAAAACTAAGTCAAAATCAGAGAGGTCACTTTTATGGGTATTGCAGAATCTCCAGGCCAGCCAGAGAGGAGAAAACTTAATAACCACATTGGACATTCATCTGAGACTCCAGAAGTGCCACATTTTAGGAATAAGGACCATGCCCTAGGGTAGGTATCCACAAACTTGTTCATAAACAGCCAAAGAGTCCATAATTGGGGCTTTATTAACCATGCGATCTCTCCTGCAGTACTCCACTAGGCAATTATAGCTCAAAAGCAGCCATAGATAACACATAAATAAATGAGTGCAGCTGTGTTCCAATATAACATTATTTATAAAAACGGAGTAGGCTATAGTGTGCCCTAGAGTAAAGACCATGACCTAGAACTAAGTGTGAAACCAACACAGAGCCACCTTGTAAAATTCTAAATACCAAACCTAACGAGACACTCTTCTGGTAAACATGCTGCCTGCCAGAACAAAATCCAATGTCTTTTACACAAAAGAAAAAATAATCCACATTGTAACACTCATGATGCCTAAGATACATTAAAAATTTACTAGAAATGCAAAGAAGTGGTAAAATATGACCATTAATTGATAACAAAGAATCAAAAGAAACAGAAAAGTATTTAAGATAGCTTTTAAAAATATAATCAAAAAACATCAAGAGATGAATACAGTAAGTGAAGGCATGAATAATCTCAACTATTTTAAGGGAAATAAATATTTTAAAAACTAAATGGAAATTCTACAGCTGAAAATTACTCTTTGTGAAATTTAAAATTCAATAGATGAGCTTAAGATCAAGTTTGAAACTGCAAAAGAAATAATGATAGAGCAATAGAAACTATGTAATCTGAAGTATAAGAGAAAAAAACGGGGGGGAAAATGGAGTCTCAGTGACTGTGGACAATACCAAGTGGCCTAACATACATGTAAATGGAGTTATAGAAGGAAAATAGGGAGAGAAGGCAGCAGAAAAACATTACTGGTGAAAGAATAGCTTTAAAAAATTCCCAAATTTAATAACAATATCAACCTACAAATCCAGGAAGCTCAGTCAACTTCAAGCAGAGTAAAAATACAAAGAAAACCAATGCTTTCTTTGAGTCATGTGTCAACTTTTGGGCCAAAAACGTTTCCAACCAGACTGTATGACAGCACAACTTAATACCCTTCTCTTCAAATTTAATTTTCTATCTGGATAGAGCGAGATTTTTGGCAAATTCTTTGTCTTTACTAACAAAAAAAAAATAATAATAAAAGACTGAGACTTCCACATCTCAACATGACTAGCAAAGAAATAGAGAACACATTATAAGCAAAGAAATACAGAATATATTATAAGTAGTCAAGGAAACAATGACACATTATACAAAAGGAAGCTAACCAAGCAAAATATAGCTAATTTTTTTTTCTTATCACAAACAAGGGAGAATTCAGAAGGTAATGGAACACCTTTAAAACACAGAAGGAGAAAAGTAAAATTCCAGAGTCCTATGTCCAACAAAATATTCTTCAAAACTGAGGCTAAATAAAGATGTGTTTAGATTTCAAAAAGTTGAGAGAAGTTATGAGCAGTAGACCTGCATGAAATGATAAAGAAAATTTTACAGATTAAAAAAATAATACTCAACAAACATTTAGAAAATAGGAGAAAAGAGTATCAACAACCATAAATACACAGATAAAAGCATAAAGCTACATTTTTCTCAAGTTTTTTAAAAATTAACTGATTCTTTAAAACACATTTCATTGTATTACAGGGTTTATGATGTGTTCCTAAACCTATGATAATAGCACCAGGATAAGGGTATAAAGGTAACTAAACTGTTGTAAAGCTTTACATATTATATAAAAGTATAATAACAATACTAATTATACTTTAAGAATTGTAATTTGTAGCCTTTGCAAGATATCTAAAGATGTAAAAACACTCACTACAACAGAAAACATTGATAAATTGTACTTTTTCAAATTTTAAACTTTTGGTTATTTAAAAACACCCCTGAGAAAATGAGAAAGCAAAAGCTGCAGATAAAAGAACTATTTCACACACATATATGTATATGTGCATGTATGTGTGTACAGGTTACATATTATATAGATTCATGACAAAACTTCTTTCTGTCAAGCATACACAAAGAACTACTACAGCTCAATAATCAACTGACCCAAAAACATAACAAATGGATAAATATTTGACACTTAACACACACACACATTCCCACAAACATATGGACTATGAACATATGAATAGTGCTCAATACCTTTTAAAGAAGGAAATGCAAAAAAAAAAAACCCACAAAGAAATACCATTTCTCATAACATACACTAGAAAGACTAAAATAAACCAAGACTTGTGTACAATATTTTACAATGTAAATAACTAGAATTCAAATGCACTGCTAGAGTCTAATGCTACAATCATTTTGAAAATCTCTGACAACTTCTTACAAAGTTCAACACACATCTTCTATATGATCCAAGCAATTAAAAAGAAGTAAAAAGAAAGCAAGATTCGGTGGATAGAAGAAAGGAAAAAGGGAGAGGGAGGGAGGAAAGGAGACAAGCTTAGCAGTGATAGACTGAAATTTACACTGAGAAAATGATACTCAATACACTGAAAAATCTCTGCTTATCATTCGATTTCTTTAATGAATAAGCAATTTCAAGTAGAAAAAAAAAGCCATGTGAATATCTCCTGCTCACCAAAACAAAGATCTGAGGTCTTATAACATCCTGCTGGTATTCTCCTCTAAGAACTCTTTAATTTAAAGAATTTAAATTATACACACATAAAGGTTTCACACGTTATACAAAGGTACAGTCTTCCTGTGAAATCTTTCATAAGCTGAAATGGTATAAAGCAAAGAAGTAATTACCTTAAGACACAAATTAATTTAAAAATAAACTGTGAGAAAGCAATGATCCCACAGATACAGTTCAAAGTTACGATGACCTGATGCTGAGATGCTGAATGTAGTTCCCAGAAAGAGTTTAGTGGAGCTGCTCTCACTGCACAGGGTGCAAACTGCCTCTAGGGTAGCTCCATTTGCTGCAAAATCAATGCTAAATAGCACTTTCGCCTTTTGCCTTTTTTTTTTTGGTAAAAGTGAAAATCCTCTTCGGATTTCTCTTGGTTAACAAAAACAGGTACTAATATAGGTCGTTCATAAAAGTGAAATGACATAATAAATAAAACAAACTCTGGAAAAGCAGAGGTTATCTGAGTATGCATGTATACACACATATATGTATTAATATATGTACATACATATACAACATGGGTTTGAACTGCACCGTTCACTGATACTCAGATGACTTTCACTAAATACACATTGCAGTACTATTGGATCCATGGTTGGTTGAATCTACCAGTTGCTGAAGGGAGGATACAAAGGGCCAACTTAAAGTTGTAAGTGTATTTTCAACTTTAAGGAGGTAGGCACTCCCACCCCCATAATGCTGAAGGGTCAACTGCATTTATATGTGTGTACAATTATACACACATACATATAATTTTTCCTCTGGCAGAGGAACCAGAGATCAAATTGCCAACATCCGCTGCATCATGGAAAAAGCAAGAGAGTTCCAGAAAAACATCTATTTCTGCTTTATTGACTATGCCAAAGCCTTTGACTGTGTGGAAAATAAACTGTGGAAAATTCTGAAAGAGATGGGAATACCAGACCACCTGACCTGCCTCTTGAGAAATCTGTATGCAGGTCAGGAAGCAACAGTTAGAACTGGACATGGAACAACAGACTGGTTCCAAATAGGAAAAGGAGTATGTCAAGGCTGTATATTGTCACCCTGCTTATTTAACTTATACACAGAGTACATCATGAGAAATGCTGGACTGGAAGAAGCACAAGCTGGAATCAAGATCGCCGGGAGAAATAGCAATAACCTAAGATATGAAGAGGACACCACCCTTATGGCAGAGAGAAGAGGAACTAAAAAGCCTCTTGATGAAAGTGAAAGAGGAGAGTGAAAAACTTGGCTTAAAACTTAACATTCAGAACATGAAGATCATGGCATCTGGTCCCATCACTTCATGGGCAATAGATGGGGGAACAGTGGAAACAGTGGCTGACTTCATTTTGGGGGGCTTGAAAATCCCTGCAGATGGTGACTGCAGCCATGAAATTAAAAGATGCTTACTCCTGGGAAGGAAAGTTATGACCAACCTAGAGAGCATATTAAAAAGCAGAGATATTACTTTGCCAACAAAAGTCTGTCTAGTCAAGGCTATGGTTTTTCCAGTGGTCATGTATGGATGTGAGAGTTGGACTTTGAAGAAAGCTGAGCACTGAAGAATTGATGCTTTTGAACTGTGGTGTTGGAGAAGACTCTTGAGAGTCCCTTGGACTGCAAGGAGATCCAACCAGTCCATCTTAAAGGAGATCAGTCCTGGGTGTTCATTGGAAGGATTGATGCTGAAGCTGAAACTCCAGTACTTCGACCACCTCACGCGAAGAGTTGACTCATTGGAAAAGACTCTGATGCTGGGAGGGATTGGGGGCAGGAGGAGAAGGGGACGACAGAGGATGAGATGGCTGGATGGCAGCACTGACTCGATGAACATGAGTTTGAGTGAACTCCGGGAGTTGGTGATGGACAGGGAGGCCTGGCGTGCTGCGATTCATGCGGTCGCAAAGAGTCAGACATGACTGAGTGACTGAACTGAACATATAATGTTTATATAGTAAGAGAAATAATCCTATTAGTGCTACCTAATATCACGACTCTATATGATGAAATGACCATTATCAGAAGAGTAAAAATGTCTCTTGGCCGAGAGAGAGATTGCTAGAAAGCAAGGGGGATGAAGGGAAGGTAGGAAGGAAGGAGGAGCAAACGTATCTGTCACAGCTAAATAATTCCCCGACATCTTTAGTTCAGGGTGAAAAATGTGAGTCATTTTTTTATTTGAATCATTTCAGCTCAGGGGGAAAAATGTGACCATTCTTGTCAGAAGGCAGCCAGAGGCTGGAAGTTTAATTGTACAAAACACAGGCACATGAAAGGGAATGTTAAATAGTCAATATGGGAAAACAGGAAGGGTGAGAACCCAAAGATAAGAATTCTGTGTTTTTTTCCAAACAATTTAGCCTTCCTCCAATATTGTCACAGGCAAAGCTATAATCTCCTATTAAAAAGGTGGAAATTAAGTAAAAGTGCTTTCTACCTTAGGTGTTTAGCCCACTCTATGTAGCAGAAAATCATCAAGTGTACAAATGAATGAAGGTTATACATTTTTCCTTTTCAAGGAAAATTTTTAAAATGGAAAATATTCATTAAAATTAGAGAAGAGTTTATAGAACTACTGGCTTTAATATAGTTATAAATATATTAGAAAACTAAGTTGCTTTTCTAATACTTTTATTGCATTTTGCATACTATTATGTCCTAAGAGCAATTACTTTAACCTCATGAAAATTCCCTGGTGTTTCCCTGGTGGCTCAGATGTTAAAGCATCTGTCTGCAATGTGGGAGACCTGGGTTTGATACCTGGGTTGGGAAGATTCCCTAGAGAAGGAAATGGCACCCCACTCCAGTACTTTTGCCTGGAAAATCCTATGGACGAAAAAAATAATAATAATAAAAAAAAAAAAAAAAGAAAATCCCATGGATGGAGGAGCCTGGTAGGCTACAGCCCATGGATTCTCAAAGAGTCGGACATGACTGAGCGATTTCACTTTCTTTCTTTCTTTCTTTCTTTCTTTCATGAAAATACAGCTACGTAATTCACAAGGACTCTCTAAAAAATATGACTATTTGCAATCAGTTTACCTATAGTTCTTGCTTCAGCAGCACATATACGGTTAGTTTACCTATAATCCCAATCACTACCAAGGTTATCCTCAACTTCTTTCTGGAAAAGAGCAACTACACCCTTTTCAAGGCTCCTTTGGATTCTTACTTGTTACAGCCCTCTGGCCTGCTATCAGAAGGGCCGACCACAGTGTCCATGAATGTTGCGACGTTGGAAAATCCAGCCGGCAATTCATCCCATTCGTCAAATTTGATGCCACTGCCCAAGGAGTAAGTGCCTTCACCACACTTACTGCATACCTGGTTCTTCATTTCTAGATACTCCCCAGAAGCACAGGAGAAAGCTGGAAGGCAAAATACATAACCCGTTAGTCATCACACGCCCCCTCTTCAATTTCCTCCCTTCATACCTATTACTAGCATTGTTTTTATAAAGCTCTGGTCATGTTACACCCTAATTAAAGTTTTCCAAAGTTTTCCTTTTCACTACAAAGACTTCACAGTTTGTCCCCACCCCATCTTACCATGTTCATCACTTGACCGATTCTCTTCCAACTGTAACAAAATTATTATCACTCCCAAAATATTTCATCCTCTTTCTTGTCACTCTAGTCTTTGGAGTTCCTGATCAACCCACGTGTTCACCCTAAAAACTCCTGTTCCTAACTCAAAAATGACCCTCTTTATAACAGAAGATGGGTTCCTGCCCCTCCAGGCAGTCAAATGGGGCTCCCACTGTACTCCTACAATACTCTTTTTATAACAGCCTCCCTTAAAGATAAAAAAAACAGAGAAGCAAATATTACTTATCAACTGATGTGAGACTTCGAGGTTCCAAAAAACAGGCATCATTATTTTTGAATATTAGCTAATTGTACCTGGCTAATACTAAATGCAAATAAAAGGTTTATCCAAAAAGAGGGGATATACGTATACATGGGCTTCCCAGGTGGTGCTAGTGGTAACGAACCCCCTTGTCGATGCAGGAGACAAGAGACGCAGGTTCAACCCCTGGGTCAGGAAGATCCCCTAGAGAAGGGCATCGCAATCCACTCCAGTATTCTTGCCTGGAGAATCCCATGGACAGAGGAGACCGGCGGGCTACAGTCCATGCGGTTGCACAGAGTCAGACACAACTGAAGCGATTCAGCTTGCATGCATGCATATGTATACACATGGCTGATTCACTTTGCTATATAGCAGAAACTGACACATCAGTATAAAGCAACTGTATTCAAATAAAATATAAAATGAAAGAAAAAGGTTGATCCAGTGAGTAACATAAACACAAAGGGGATAACAAGAGGGTAGTGCTTCACGTGTATCAGCTAAACAAGTATCCCCACTCTGAAACCAGGAGTCCACATTTTCAATATTCATGACTCCCACCCAGTCATTTCCACAGCCTCCACTTCTTTTTTTTTAACTGATGCCAGGCTCTGTGCAAATCCTCAGACAGAACCAGAGACGGAAGCCACAGGCAAAGTGCAGAACAGATGACACAGTCACAGAAAAGACGGCAATTCTTCTGTTGTTATTACTCATTCAGCAAATGCAAATCTATGTCCCCTAAATGTGTGGTTCTGTGCTCAGGGCAGTATTAGTGACTCAAACATAGCAAAGAGCTTTCTAATCCTTTAATCAGGATATTAAAGAAACAAGAACAAAATAAAACCTCCAAATTACCCGATGAAGAAAAACAAATCTCCCAGCAGACAGTGAAGCAGCAAAACCTCACATTTAGATAGATTTCCCCTTTAGAATACATTTGGAAATGTGGCAAAAAATAAGAACAAGATAATTTTGAAAAAAAATTAAAGAATTAGAGCTAAGCATCCTGTATCCTGCATCGAACCTGGACTGGCAATTCGTTTCTTATATGATATTATACATGGATGCTTGGGGCTGGTGCACTGGGATGACCCAGAGTGATGGTACGGGAAGGGAGGTGGGAGGGGGGTTCAGGATGGGGAACACGTGTATATTTATGGTGGATTCATGTTGATGTATGGCAAAACCAATACAACATTGTAAAGTAATTAGCCTCCAATTAAAATAAATAAATTTAAACAGTGCTGTGATGAATATTGGGGTACATGTGTCTCTTTCTATTCTGATTTCCTCAGTGTGTATGCCCAGCAGTGGGATTGTTGGGTTATAAGGCAGTTCTATTTACAATTTTTTAAGGAATAGCCAGCACATGGAAACAACTTAGATGTCCATCAGCAGATGAATGGATAAGAAAGCTGTGGTACATATACACAATGGAATATTACACAGCCATTAAAAAGAATACATTTGAATCAGTTCTAATGAGATGGATGAAACTGGAGCCGATTATACAGAGTGAAGGAAGCCAGAAAGAAAACCACCAATACAGTATACTAACACATATATATGGAATTTAGAAAGATGGTAATGATGACCCTGTATGCGAGGCAGCAAAGAAGACACAGATGTGTAGAGCAGACTTTTGGACTCTGAGGGAGAGGGAGAGGGTGGGATGATTTGCAGGAATGGCATTGAAACATGTATACTATCACGTAAGAAACGAATCACCAGTCTATGTTCAATGCAGGATACAGGATGCTTGGGGCTGGTGCACAGGGATGATCCAGAGAGACGATATGGAGTGGGAGGTGGGAGGGGGTTTCATGTTTGAGAACTCATGCACACCTGTGGCAGATTCATGTCAATGTATGGCAAAACCAATACAGTATTGTAAAGTAAAATAAAGTAAAAATAAAAATTAAAAAAAATAAAAATAAAGGTACAAAGGTGAAAAATAAATAAAATAAATTTAAATTAGAAAAAAAAAGAATTAGTGCTAAAACCCATATTCATCTACTTACTATCCAATGAATAAATGTTTTCTTCAAAAAAGTTTATGACACTGTAAAATGAACTTCTAACCTTCAAATTAGCAGGATATCAGAAAATAAGAAAAGATTAGGCAAAAAGTATTACATGCTGGCTGCAAGGTCAAAACTCTCTTGGATCAAGTTGTACCACTTCCAAACTGTGACCTTGAGTGAGGTACTTCAGGCCTGAGTTTCTATCTCTGAAAAATCAGATAATAATCACAGTACTGCCCTATAGGGATATACTGAGAAAATACAGTACAAAGTGGTCTGTACAGCTTCTTGCATTTAATAAATGCTCACAACATATGGTTGTTATCACTACCAACACAACCAAGAGAGAAACATAGTATTAAAAAATATCTTATTTTACTTTATATGGTTTATAGGTCTTCTAGTTAAACTGATAAACATATATCATAAACCAAGAGCATACATCACATTAAATCAAGAGTCAGCAGGACGGGAGCTGACTGCGGCTCAGACCATGACTCCTTATTGCCAAATTCAGACTCAGAGTGAAGAAACTGGGGAAAACCACTAGACCATTCAGGTATGGCCTAAATCAAATCCCTAACGACTATACAGTGCAAATGAGAAATGGATTTAAGGGACTAGATCTGATAGACAGAGTGCCTGATGAACTATGGACAAAGGTCTGTGACACTGTACAGGAGACAAGCAGCAAGACCACACCCAAGAAAAAGAAATGCAAAAAGCAAAATGGCTATCTGAGGAGGCCTTACATATAGCTGTGAAGAGAAGAGAAGTGAAAAGCAAAAGAGAAAAGGAAAGATATACCCATCTGAATGCAGAGTTCCAAAGAATAGCAAGGAGAGAAAAGAAAGCCTTCCTCCGCAATCAATGCAAAGAAACAGAGGAAAACAACACAATAGGAAAGACTAGAGAGCTCTTCAAGAAAATTAGAGATACCAAGGGAACATTTCATGCAAAGATGGGCTTAATAAAGGACAGAAATGGTATGGACCTAACAGAAGCAGAAGATATTAAGAAGAGGTGGCAAGAATACACGGAAAAAATGCACAAAAAGGATATTCACAACCCAGATAATCACGATGATGTGATCACTCACCTAGAGCCAGACATCCTGGAATGTGAAGTCAGTGGGCCTTAGGAAGTATCGCTATGAACAAAGCTAGTGCAGGTGATGGAATTCCAGTTGAAGTTATTTCAAATCCTGAAAGATGATGCTATTAAAGTGCTGCACCCAATATACCAGCAAATTTGGAAAACTCAGCAGTGGCCACAGGACTGGAAAAGGTCAGTTTTCATTCCAATCCCAAAGAAAGGCAATGCCAAAGAATGCTCAAACTACTGCACAATTGCACTCATCTCACATGCTAGTAAAGTAATGCTCAAAATTCTCCAAGCCAGGCTTCAGCAATGCATGAACGGTGAACTCCCAGATGTTCAAGCTGGTTTTAGAAAAGGCAGAGGAACCACAGATCAAATTGCCAACATCCGCTGCATCATGGAAAAAGCAAGAGAGTTCCAGAAAAACATCTATTTCTGCTTTATTGACTATGCCAAAGCCTTTGACTGTGTGGATCACAATAAACTGTGGAAAATTCTGAAAGAGATGGGAATACCAGACCACCTGACCTGCCTCTTGAGAAATCTGTATGCAGGTCAGGAAGCAACAGTTAGAACTGGACATGGAACAACAGACTGGTTCCAAATAGGAAAAGGAGTATGTCAAGGCTGTATATTGTCACCCTGCTTATTTAACTTATATGCAGAGTACATCATGAGAAATGCTGGAGTGGAGAGGGCACAAGCTGGAATTAAGATAGCTGGGAGAAATATCAATAACCTCAGATATGCAGATGACACCACCCTTATGGCAGAAAGTGAAGAAGAACTAAAGAGCCCCTTGATGAAAGTTCAATTAAGTTCAGTCGCTCAGTCGTGTCCAACTCTTTGCGACCCCATGAATCGCAGCACACCAGGCTTCCCTGTCCATCACCAACTCCTGGAGTTCACTCAAACTCATGTCCATTGAGTCGGTGATGGCATCCAGCCATCTCATCCTCTGTCATCCCTTTCTCTTCCTGCCCCCAATCCATCCCAGTATCAAGGTCTTTTCCAATGAGTTAACTCTTCACACGAGGTGGCCAAAGTACTGGAGTTTCAGCTTCAGCATCAGTCCTTCCAATGAACACCCAGGACTGGTATCCTTTAGGATGGACTGGTTGGATTGCCTTGCAGTCCAAGGGACTCTTAAGAGTATTCTTTAACACCACAGCTCAAAAGCATCAATTCTTCAGGGCTCAGCTTTCTTCACAAACTCACATCCATACACGACCACTGGAGAAACCATAGCCTTGACTAGACGGACCTTTGTTGGCAAAGTAACATCTCTGCTTTTGAATATGCTGTCTAGGTTGGTCATTACTTTTCTTCCAAGGAGTAAGCGTCTTTTAATTTCATGGCTGCAATCACCATCTGCAGTGATTTTGGAGCCCCCAAAATAAAGTCTGACACTATTTTCCCATCTATTTGCCATGAAGTGATGGGACCAGATGCCATGATTTTAGTTTTTTGAATGTTGAGCTTTAAGCCAACTTTTACACTCTCCTCTTTCACTTTTATCAAGAGGCTTTTTAGTTCCTGTTCACTTTCTGCCATAAGGGTGGTGTCATCTGCATATCTGAGGTTATTAATGTTTCTCTCAGCAGTCTTGATTCCGGCTTGTGCTTCTTCCAGCCCAGCATTTCTCATGATGTACTCTGCATATAAGTTAAATAAGCAGGGTGACAATATACAACCTTGACGCACTCCTTTTCCTATTTGGAAAGTGAAAAAGAAGAGTGAAAAAGTTGGCTTAAAGCTCAACATTCAGAAAACTAAGATCATGGCATCTGGTCCCATCACTTCATGGCAAATAGATGGGGAAACAGTGGAAACAGTGGCTGACTTCATTTTGGGGGGATCCAAAATCACTGCAGATGTTGATTGCAGCCATGAAATTAAAAGACGCTTACTCCTTGGAAGAAAAGTTATGACCAACCTAGACAGCATATTAAAAATCAGAGACATTACTTTGCCAACAAAGGTCGGTCTAGTCAAGGCTATGGTTTTTCCAGTGGTCATGTATGGTTGTGAGAGTTGGACTATAAAGAAAGTTGAACGCCGAAGAATTGATGCTTTTGAACTGTGGTATTGAAGAAAACTCTTGAGAGTCCCTTGTACTGCAAGGAGATCCAAGCTGTCCATCCTAAAGGAGATCAGTCCTGAATATTCATTTGAAGGACTGGTGTTAAAGCTGAAACTCCAATAGTCTGGCCACCTGATGTGAAGAGCTGAGTCACTGGAAAATATCCTGATGCTGGAAAAGACTGAAGGCGGGAGGGGACGGGGACAACAGTGGATGAAATGGGTGGATGGCATCACCAACTCAATGGACATGAATTTGAGTAAACTCCAGGAGTTGATGATGGACAAGGCCTGGCTTGCTGCAGTCTATCGGGTTGCAAAGAGTCAGTCACGACTGAGCAACTGAACTGAAGAGTCAGCAATTTAGAGCTCACCAGCCAAACCTGGCCTGCTGCATGTATTCATAAAGTTTTATTGAAACATAGCCACAACTATTCACTTATATATTATCTATAGCTACTTTCACAACACAGTGTCAGAGATGAATAGCTGTGAGAGAGACTGCACTGCATGTCAAGCTGAAAATATGCACTTTCTGATAAAACAAAGTTATCTTTGAAGACAGTTTAGTCTAGTGTCCAAAACTGAACTTTTAACTTAATTAGTAAGAAGTAATTTTTTGGTAAGTGGACCCTAGGATCTAAAAAGGAGGTAACTGTTATTCCAAAGAGAACTCATTATCCTTTAAAGTCATTAGAATATCCTCTACTCTTTCAGAGGTATTTCCTTGTCTAAGGTCAGAAGGAAAACTGAGAGAATGTTGCTAGTGAATGTATTGACTATTTATAACATAGTCAGTTCTTTTTACTCATAATAGTCATACAGAGTTATCATGAAAACTAACCTGGCGAATAATAAAACTGCTCCTGTGGAAATACAGGGTTAGACACCTGGGATTCTCTGGTCACAGTATCTTCATCAACAAATCAATATAGAACCTTGTTTTACACGTTTTTCAGCTGAAAAACATCTTATTTAAAATATATTGCTGCTTTGGCAAAAGAGACACAGATGTATAGAATGGACTTTTGGACTGTGAGGGAGTGGGAGAGGGTGAGATGATTTGGGAGAATGGCATTGAAACATGTATACTATCATGTAAGAAACAAAGCGCCAGTCTATGTTCGATACAAGATACAGGATGCTTGCTTGGGGCTGGTGCACGGGGATGATCCAGAGAGATGATATGGGGTGGGAGGTGGGAGGGTGATTCAGGATTGGGAGCTCGTATACACCCGTGGCAGATTTGTCAATGTATGGCAAAACCAATACAGTATTGTAAAGTAAAATAAAGTAAAAATGAAATTAAAAAAAATAAAAAATAAAATAAAATATATTGCTGCTTTGTTAACATTTAACTTATGACCAAAGGGCACTTCTACTTATACTTAAACTAAGCTTATTTAACATATAAATTTTCTCCAAAAGGCAAAGGACAGCCTTCTTGTACTTAGGATCACTGGCCAGCACTTCAGCACTAATTTAGTAAATTAAGTAAAAATAGTAAAAAAAAAAATTAAGTAAATACTTAAAAAATTAAGTAAAATAGTAAATTAAGCAATTAAAAGCACAAAAAACTGGAAAACATGGCACGAAATAGACTGTTAAAAGGACATTGTTGGCAGTATGTGAAATAAGAGGGCAATGTCACTTTCTTTGACCTCAGCTGGGACCACGTGATCAGGAGATCCATTTTACTGCTTTCTACATGTTAGCGAATGACAGCAAATGTATCACATGGATTGATTTGATACAAATAAATTATTTAAGGTAGGAAAATTTACAAATATGGAATCCATGAATAATAAAGACTTTCAACAGACCTGTGAAGGAGAAAGATATCATGCCCATTTGCCAGAAGAGGAAACTGAGGCACAGTACATTTAAATAACCTGATTAGAAAGTTATCCAGTTAACAAGTGGCTAAGATGAGATTCAGGTTTATCTCTCTGATTCTAAAGCTCAAGTCCCAAGAAAATTCAATTCAAACAGTAACTATTATAATCAATGCAAAAAGGGCAAGTAATTTAAAATTAATTCATTATTATACTTCATATTTTCCTTCACTTGCTGTCTTGAACTGTTCAACAATATTCATGTGCATTACAAAGCAATAACAATTCCCTACACACACATCTTACGAAAATTTTAATATAACACACACATATTTACAAAATATTTTAGCAAGTTATTAACTTCCATAAGTTTCAGTGCCCACACTTATAAAAGGAAAATAGTCATTATATATCTAAGAGTTTGGGGAATAAATGAGATATTCAATATAAAACATTTAGCAGCGTGCCTGACATAAAGCATGTAATAACTGTTTGCCACAATTATTAGTAATATAATTCAGAGGTCTGGGACAATAAGAATTCTGCCACTGAACTGATGATTTTACCTCTGTTTAGAATAATTACATGGTCAAAGTTAGTCTAATAGTTATAAGGCCTTTAACAATACAAAAGAGCTAAAGAGTCTATAGCTTTTGTATTTTAATTACTTGTTCCTGCTCAATCTTTTTTTCCATCCTGGAAGCCAGCTCTAGAGTCACATGTCAAAGAAAAGGACAAGCCACACATTCTTATTAAACTCTATTTACTCCATGAGATGATGTCAGCACAACCATACTAACTTCCTCTGGCAGGCACCAATGAGAACCAGCTTTTCCTTTTCTTGTATCTACTAACTACATCTACTTTCTACTATTTAACTCTGCTTTCTTGGTCTTTGGATTTCAATCAGATTACAAGGATTTTTATAATCTAAAGAACAAAACTTTTCATTCAAATGTATATACAGTACAACATAAGATTCTTTTTTAAAAAATAAAGTAGCTAATTTACAATGTTGTGCTAGTTTCTGATATTTTCTCCAAGTCCATAGCTTGTCTTTTCATTTTGTTTAAGGAGATCAACCCTGGGATTTCTTTGGAAGGAATGATGCTAAAGCTGAAGCTCCAGTACTTTGGACACCTCATGAGCAGAGTTGACTCATTGGAAAAGACTCTGAAGCTGGAAGAGAATGGGGGCAGGAGGAGAAGGGGATGACCCAGGATGAGATGGCTGGATGGCATCATGGACTCAATGGACGTGAGTCTGAGTGAACTCCGGGAGATGGTGATGGACAGGGAGGCCTGGCGTGCTGCGATTCATGGGGTCGCAAAGAGTCGGACACGACTGAGCGACTGAACTGAACTGAATTGATGCTTTCCTTTGCTGTGCAAAAGCTTATATGGTTGACTAGGTCCCATTGTTTTTTTTGCTTTTATTTCTATTGCTTTGGGAGACTGACCTAAGAAAATATTGCTATAATTTATGTCAGAAAATATTTTGCCTAAGTTCTCTTTTAGGAGTTTTATGGTGGCATGTATTATATTTAAGTCTTTATTTTTGTGTATAGTGTGAGGGTGTACTCTAATTTCATAGATTAATAGAAGACTCTTTCAACAAAAACCAGATGACAGTTATTGTATATAGCTGTTTTCACTCTTGTGAATGTGAGTTTGACTCTATTTCATTTAAAGAATTAATCATTTCTCAAATAAATACTATTTTTTCTTCAACAACCTTGAATCCTAGAGTAACTGTATGGAAGATAAGCAAACTCCAAAGTTCTGGTATGAGAAGAGAAAGCTCTTATTTGAGTACGGTCACACACTACTACTTAACAGTGGAATCAGCATGGGATTTCATACTTTACCTAAGCATCCAGTAAAAGTGATGTTAAAAATCCAACCTTCTTATATATATACCTTATATATACATTATATATATATATACACATCATACACACACCTACATACACTCAACCATAAAAAGAACAAAGTTTTGCCGTATGCAACAACATGGATGGACTTGGCGTGCATTTTGCTAAGTGAAGTGAGTAATACAGAGAACAAATGCTGTATGATATCACTTCTGTGTTGAATATAAAACAATACAATAAACTAGTTGATAAAACCAAAAAGAAGCAGACTAACTGGTATAGAGAACAAATCAGTGGTACCAATGAGGAGAGGGAAAGCCAGGGGGTCGGGGGGGCAACATAGTGGTATGGGGTAATTTTAAAAGGGGTTTTATAGGATTATATAAAATCATGTGTATGAAATTTTTGAAAATTGTAAAGCATTATAGAATATAAAGAATCTTTCATTCAATAAAAAAGTAAAAAAAAAAAAACTCAACCTCTTAAAATCCAAACTGTAACCAAGAAATCATGTGCTCAATTCAGTATTCTTTTTCTCAGCTTTATACTTCTTTTCTGACATCTATTTCCACTACTATAAAAATTGAAAGATGCAGGTGTAAAAAAATCAGGTGACCAACCAGCAAATGGGTAGGTAATTTACTTAACCCTCCTTGACTCCATTCATTCACATTTCAAGGAGGTCACCACTTTCCCTCCCTCTCTCAGAAAACTGTTTGTGGTCCTATGAAAGACTGAAAACTACTCTGAGAATAAAAATATGACATGAAAATTTAAGGCTTTACCATCTTCAAGCAACTGCCCTATGAAAGTGAAAGTGAAAGTGAAGTCGCTCACTCGTATCCGACTCTTTGTGACCCCGTGGACTGTAGCCCAACAGGCTCCTCCATCCATGGGATTCTCCAGGCAAGAATACTAGAGTGGGTTGCCACTTCCTTCTCCAGGGGATCTTCCTGACCCAGGGATCAAACCCAGGTCCCCCGCATTGCAGGCAGATGCTTTAACCTAAGCCCTATACAATGTACCAAATAATGGCTTCTAAACTGAATCATTTATATGCTGATTATCATCTATGCTTTATGCCTAAAAATTAAAAAAATATATTCTTAATCTTTTCACCATAATGGCCTCTTAGTGGTGATTTTCTTCCTTCAGAGACCTCATGCTTTGAAAGATAATGGCTATCAATTACATTTATTCATAATTCATCCATTTTTCCTATTTTAACTCAAAGTTATTTGTTACTAAAATTTGTTTTCTGAACAGTAAACAGCAATACTTGTTCAATGAAATACTGATGATATAGAGTGCCTATGCACTCTCATTACAGGTAAATACAAGGGAATCACACTGTATTATTTCATTCAGTGGATATCTCTTGAGGATCCAGTACTGAGTAGGCAAACACTGGTCACCAAGGGTATTTGGTGAATAAGATGGAAACAGTCCCTGCTCTCATGAGGCAACTAATCTACTCTAGACTTACCTTCCTCAAAATAGATGGAATTCACATTTCACTAAGCTAAATTCACAGTAAAAATATATAATATCTAATCAGTTAACATAAGTTAATAACTAAATAAATTGCATATGTTTATGGGAAAATGATTAATTAAATCAATCTCAGAATTAAGATGACCCAATACATTTATTTTCCTCAGTTGTCTCATTTTATTTACATAAGATCAAGAAAACAAGGTTAAAGCTGTATGCATTGTCTTTCCTGACTACAAAAGGAGAACTCTCTTCCAGCTATTATTATTCATGGCATTAAAGAAAGTCCAAACAGGAAAAATAATGCACAAATTGTGAGTTTCAAAAATGATATATTTTACCTTTTCACTTATGCAGGTCAAGAAGTAACAGTTAAGAACCAGACATGAAACAATGGACTGATTCCAAATTGGGAAATGAGTATGTCAAGACTGTATATTGTCATTCTGTTTATTTAACTTCTATGCAGAGTACATCATGAAAAATACCAGGCTAAACGAAGTACAAGCTGGAATCAAGATTTCTGGGAGAAATATCAATAACCTCAGATATGCAGATGACACAACCCTTATGGCAGAAAGTAAAGAAGAACTAAAGAGTCTCTTGATGAAAGTGAAAGAGGAGAGTGAAAAAGTTGGCTTAAAGCTCAACATTCCGAAAACGAAGATCATGGCATCTGGTCCCATCACTTCATGGGAAATAGATGGGGAAACAATGGAAACAGTAACAGACTTTATTTTCTTGGGCTCCAAAATCACTGCAGATGGTGATTGCAGCCATGAAATTAAAAGACGCTTGCTCCTTGGAAGAAAAGTTATGACCAACCTAGAAAGCATATTAAAAAGCGGAGACATTACTTTGCCAACAAAAGCCCATCTAGTCAAAATTATGGTTTTTCCAATAGCCATGTATCAATGTGAGAGTTGGACTATAAAGAAAGCTAAGTGTTGAAGAATTGATGCTTTTGAACTGTGGTGTTGGAGAAGATTCTTGAGAGTCCCTTGGACTGCAAGGAGATCCAACCAGGCAATCCTAAAGGAAATCAGGCCTGAATATTCATTGGAAGGACTGATGCTGAAGCTGAAACTCTAATACTTTGGTGACCCAGTGCAAAACTCTGACTCATTGGAAAAGACCCTGATGCTGGGAAAGATTGAGGGCAGGAGGAAAAGGGCATGACAGAGGATGAGATGGTGGGATGGCATCACCAACTCGATGGACAGAAGTTGGAGCAACCTCCAGGAGTTGGTGATGGACAGGGCAGCCTGCCATGCTGCAGTCCATGGTGTCACAAAGAGTCGGACATGACTGAGTGCCTGAACTGACTGGCTGATCTTTATTAATCATTTAGCCAGTCAATTATCATTATCAGATAATTAAAGCTACAACTGCCTGTCAGGTTTGCAAGTCTTCCCACAGAAAACAGAAAGGAAGTAGGAAATGGCATCTAAAAGAAGCTGAAGGAATTTCCTGGCAGCCCAGTGATTAAGAATCCACACTTCCACTGCAGGGAGCTTGGGTTTGATCCTCAGGCAGGGAATTAAAATCCCGCATGCCACGCTTGTGGTCAAAAAATATAAATAAAATAAAAGAAGCTAAACAGACTCAGTCCAGCAAATCTTGGATGCTCTTCCTCCCTCCATGCCTGTGACAAGGAGAATGCTTGGATACTCTCTTTTTTAGGTTCTTAATTGTGAAATTCTTAGAGAAGAAAAATAATTTATCTCATTTTACAAAATTAAAGTAAGACAGGAAGATATCAAAACAGTGCATTAAAACAGGCCATTTCTTGTTGATGTTCTTATTTACATGTAGGCATTTTTCTTTCCCCTTGGCTAAAAGGATTCCTTGTTCTCTTTCATTATATTTTACTTACTGTATTTGTTATTTATTTATTTTCCTGGTCAAAATTCACAAGGCAGCAATGCAGGCTGGTTGTGAACACATCACCTGTTTGCCATGTTCAAGATAAGGCTGGAAGAGAATAGAAGACGGTAACACTATGCAAATTCTAACAACGGCAGACATTGCAGTGTTCTGTGAGGAGTAAATACTCATGAACACTGAGAAGAGATATTATATTTCCACTCTAATTCACAAGGCATGGAATATGAGACATGATCTGATCACAGAATGAATAAATTATGGTATGTAATAACACTTAAAACTACCAGAATGACCAAAAGGGACTTTTAAGATCACCTGGTACAAACCCTCCTGGTATGGATGCCGAGTTTGCTCATCTGTGTGACCTGGAGTATCTTAGCTCAACTTCTCTACAGTCACCACGGGCAGACTCACAATCTATGAGTCTCATAACTCCTATGACTCTCTACTTAATAAACATACTTCCCTGCAGTACCATGAAGCCAAAAGACTTTATTACAGCTAACCTAAAAAAAAATCTACTGTTTCTGAAGTAAAGAATAGCATCCAAAAAACACATCTCTGCCCTGGAAGTTAAAGACATGAATTCTACTTACAGCAGGGCTGCTTAGCCACGCTGAGTAACATACGAGCTGCAGTGCAAAGTCTGAAGTGGTGCAATTAAATGATAAGAACCAAATTCTTAAATAACCTACAATAAACATGTTTAACTTTCCATTAAGATACAGTGATGAAGATGGAGGCCACAGGGTTATGTTTGTAAGTTCAGATTTGTGCAATTCTTCAACAGAGAAGGGAGAAAATTTTCGCCTCTCATTTTGCAAAGATGAAAGGAAGACAAGAGATATACAAAGGATTACATTAATACAAACCAGTTCTGGCTGGTTTGCTCTAATTAACTGTTTTATTGAAAAGAATATTCAAAGGATTGCCTTTCCATCTCTGAAAATGCATCCTCACTTTAACATTCTTTCCAGTGAACGAATCCTCACAGAACCCTACCAGTTAGGATGGTGTGACTGTCACTGCGCTTCATGGAAAAGATTGATCAGCAAGAATAATCTGTCCCCCACCCCTATGACCAAAATCACCAACTCCTGGGAGGAAAATTGATCCAAGTAACACCACAGCTACAATCCCCATTAAATTACGAGAGCCTAGATTAAAACTTCCTATTTTAAAACACACACACACAAATATATTTTATTGTGGCTTCTTGACTTCAGTGTTTGATAGGGAATAGGGAAGGAGACAAATTCCAGTTCACTGAGCACAGGATGACACAGTTCAGATCAGTTCAGTCGCTCAGTCGTGTCCGACTCTTTGCGACCCCATGAATCACAGCACGCCAGGCCTCCCTGTCCATCACCATCTCCCGGAGTTCACCCAGACTCACGTCCATTGAGTCTGTGATGCCATCCAGCCATCTCGTCCTGGGTCGTCCCCTTCTCCTCCTGCCCTCAATCCCTCCCAGCATCAGAGTTTTTTCCAATGAGTCAACTCTTCTCATGAGGTGGCCAAAGTACTGGAGTTTCAGGATGACACAAGGTTTATGAAAAAAAGTCTAATAGTGAAGGTCAGGGGAAGGAAAATGTTAAAGAGCATTTGATAAAGAGGGCAGAGAAATGCACCTGTGAAATCAGTTTTCTCAACTTTCAATTATGTCCCAACACTTTGATTCTTATCACCCTGAATTTTTCCTCTTCCTTACAAAGTGCCGGTCACCATGTACTTCCTGATAGCTCCTCTGCCCTTGATTTTGCAGTTTTGAGGGCTGGGTCCTCTCATCTCCTTATAAAACACTTTTTTCAAAGAAGCTTCCTCAACCATAGCTCCCATCAAACACTTCAACTGATGTAAAGCCTGTTTTTGATCTGTTCTCTTAACAGTCTCATGCATTCCTGCTTTCACCAACCACTTGCGTGTTGCTGAGCAGATTTATCTCCAGTCTTCTTCTCACCTGAAATCTGAAGCATCAACACCCAAAGCTTGAGGACAAAGGATTTCGATCCTTTCATATGTAGAACAGATTTTCACTAGTCTGATTAGATCTCTGTGTTTAACCTACAGAAATGAAACACTGAAGGCAGACTCTAACTTGGTGACACCGATGTTATTCAATCAAAAGACATCCCAGTGTTTGGAGTTGTCTTAGGGCCCAGGAGAGGATGACAGCTCCTCCCCTCTTGGGAAGAATGAAACAAGACTCTGTTCTAAATTAAGAATCAGAAATTCTTAGTTTTCTAGTTGGAAACTAGACTAGATTCTAGTCTCTACTGTTTAAAAAAATCAATATTTTTCTACTATTACTACATGCTAAATAATGAATGTACACTATAGGCATCAAGCACCAACAGTTTTCTAGACACAGGGGAAAAAAAGCCCTAAGCAATCCATTGTATTTGAGGATATAACTACAAATGTGCCTTAAATTCAAAATGTTTTTCCCCTCCCTTTCAGAAAAATAGACACGATTAAGGATAAAATTTACAATAAGGTCATCAATCAATTAAAATAAGCCACCAAGCAACATATTTGAGCCTTTAGATGCTATCTTATTAAAAAAAAAATCCATTTACCTATAGATCTGCATAACATTTTTTCAAGAGGTAATGTAAGATGCACGCAATGCCTCAAGAAGGGGCCTAACACTTGTTCAACAAACACTGGAATGCTGCCCAAAGAGATGGGACACCATACAGGTGAAGAACATGGACCCAGGAGCTAAAATGCTCTGTTTCAAGTCCCAGTCCTGCCTTTGACATATCTTTGGGAGATAATCCAAGTACCTACTTCACAAGGTTGTTAGGATACCTGGATTTGAGAGAATACATGTAAACCATTTACAATCATGCTGACATAGAGCAAGTAAAGACTGGCTATTATAATTTCTATTATTATTTTCAGTAAGCTACATTATTATATAATTATGATTCTGGACACCATATTTATTATTTCATTTAAGGCCCTCAAATACCTGCAAACAGATGTCTCCAGATTCAAGTCCTTGATATAACACACTGGAGCCTGTAAGACTGGCCAGCATTATCTGTCCCTGCTCACTTCCTCCCTGAGCACCATCCACACATACCTGCCCGGGCCCCCAGGAAACCCAGTGCTGCCTCTAAGCTGCATCTCCACCCATGCTCCCTCTGCCGCAAATGCCACTCTGCTTCAAGTTCATGAAGGTCATCCTTGAGGATTCACCTCAGATCCTCAGAAAATTAACACATACAGCCCATTAAGTAAGGCATTTAATCCCTGTCTCAATTCTAAATCAGGACACAATTTTTCACATGAACCTGCCAAGGGTCAGATAAATTTCCAAGGTTATTCAGTCTGCATTTCAAACTCACATCTGCTTTGCTGTGAGGTCTCTTGACTCCCTCTGAGCATAAGTCAGCCCTCCCTTCTTGGCAAGATCACCCTAGGTATTTGTATCTATCTTGCACTTTGCCCCTATACTAGAAATAATTTATTTCCCCATCTGCTCCCTGATTAGAATGAAAAGTCTTGGAAAATAGGAATCTAGTGCTCATTTATGGAATATTTTTGGATCCCTATTGTCAAGAATATAGGAAATATTCAACAAATGTTTAGTGAATGGATTAAAACTCAATAAATAGCTGTGAACTAAATATTTTGCTCAAAACATACATCTGTTGCAGATCTGGGGTTTCATCCCAGGTATATATCATGCCTGCCCATGATCAGTAGGAAGTCTGGGACTGGACACCCATTTGGTAGTGCTTCCATTGAGCCTTACAGAGCAATGAAATTAGCTAAACCATAGCATAAGGAACAACATATAAAAATTTCCTAAATTAGCCTGGCATTTGTGTTTAAATCTGCGTTTCCCCAAAAACATTATCTGCAGAAATTAGCCAAAAGGGTGCAACTACACATTGGATAAAAGAGTCCTATAATCATATACACTTGGGAAACACTGGGTAAAACAGAATTCAGTTAAAACACAGTAAATGTTCCATAAGTAATTACCATGTTTCTCAGAGACTTTATTATGAAAATGTGCACTGCAGCCCTTCATCAAGGGGATATCGCAGTAGCCGTTTTTAAAAAGTATTGGCATTTGTTGATGTATGGCAAAACCAATACAGTATTGTAAAGTAAATTTTTAAAAAAGTTGGATTAGAATAAAACATCAGCACCTTGGTGGGTGTTCCCAGCTTGCCTCAGGCACTAAGACACAGAATGCAATTTGAAAGTAATAAACTTATCAGTCAGAAATACTTGGCATTGAGAGCAGCCAATATTTATAACAAGTTTAGGTTCCCAGAGGAGAACCTAGAACACATTTAAGTTGATGGGGGAGGGGATTTCCACCCGCCTGTACACTGACATAAAATCTGAGCCTGCAGACCTGCTGCTGCTGAGTCGCTTCAGTCGTGTCCGACTCTGCGCAACCCCATAGACGGCAGCCCACCAGGCTCCCCCGTCCCTGGGATTCTCCAAGCAAGAACACTGGAGTGGGTTGCCATGTCCTTCTCCAATGCATGAAAGTGAAAAGTGAAAGTGAAGTCACTCAGTCGTGTCCAACTCTCAGCGACCCCATGGACTGCAGCCTACCAGGCTCCTCCGTCCATGGGATTTTCCAGGCAAGAGTACTGGAGTGGGGTGCCATTGCCTTCTCCACCTGTAGACCTAGAGCCTCCTAATTCTCAATGTCATAAAGCATCAAAATTGGATGGGAGGGCTCAGAAAATTAAGCAATGTCCATCCTATCTCCCTGCAGTGAAGTAAATAACAATTTAGTTTGTTAACTGGTGGTTAAATTTGATTCAACAAGCCTTCTAGAAAGAGATATAGATATTTTTGTATTTGTACAAAGCTTCTGTTTTCTATGCCTTTCCATCCATCCATTCATCCATCTACCCATCATCCATCCATGAGCCAAGCAATGAAGTGCCCCCCTGCCAAAAAAAAAAAAACAATCTGCCCTCATCCCATTATCTCCTTCCTTATACTTAGGAGGAGAGCGAAAAAAAAAAAAAAATGTATTGGCATTTCTCAACAAAAAAAACCTCTCAACACCCTTTGTTTACATGAAATATTGCAGAACAGAATGCAATCACCATTCAATACCAATGTACTCAATTTTCCCAAATGTCCTGGCTGCCATATCAATAACAACTCCACACAACTGAAACAGGCTATGTATTGAATCCTGGGGAAGTGCCTACACTTCAAAGAGCTGCTGCTGCTGCTAAGTCGCTTCAGTCGTGTCCGACTCTGTGCAGCCCCAGAGATGGCAGCCCACCAGGCTCCCCCGTCCCTGGGATTCTACAGGCAAGAACACTGGAGTGGGTTGCCATGTCCTTCTCCAATGCATGAAAGTGAAAAGTCAAAGTGAAGTCGCTCAGTCATGTCCGACTCTTAGCGACCCCATGGACTGCAGCCTACCAAGCTCTTCAGTCCATGAGATTTCCCAGGCAAGAGTACTGGAGTGGGTTGCCATTGCCTTCTCCTTCAAGGAGCTATGATCCCCCAAAAAGGGATTTTTAAATATCCCACCCAGGAAGCTAAAACCAACTCCCCTTTCCATGACAATCCTTCCTCTTCTTTTAGTCCAACTGGAATCAAAAATTATTGATTCAAACTGTCACCTCTCCTTCACCTTAAGGCCCATAAAATGTAGGTTATAACAACAGCTCTGAGAGACAAAGTGAAAATAGGAAAACAACTGTATTAAAGGATTTTTTAATATCTAAATATAGCATTTTAAAATCTAAGAGCCAAATGTCAGTTTATACAAATAATGAACTATAAGACTAAACAATGCCCACAATACTATGACTTGATGCTAACATAACAAATCAGATTACAAATACCTTAGTCATCCCCGATTAGAAAGCAATGTGTTAAGGTTATACTTGAAGTCACAGGCTGAGAAATATGTGAAGTAGTAGACAACAGAAATACACACTCCCCAAAGGAAGAGATATCTTGCTATGTTTTTTTCTTCCCTTTGGTGTTCCAGACATGTCTGAAAATACATAAGGCAATAGGAAAGGAGCTCTTTCCTCGCTCCTAGTAGCCAGGCTTTTATTTATAAAGTTTAGTTTGAAACAAAAAGTCCCTTTTCTCCAATGTGGTTGGTGAGAGTAAGAGAGAGGAGGAGGAGAGAAGGTATCCCACCCAGGAAACCATTCCAGAATGACTATTGCTTTTAATAATCTAAGAAAGTCAAGCAAACACTCAGAGAGTCAAGGGAAGAGTTTTAAAACTCTTGCGCAAGAGGAAAGTGATCCAACAGTAGAGAAGGGATGGCGTTGGGACCGGGGTTATATCGCCTCATTTTGGGAGGAAGTAACAAGTGCTATATTCAGGAACGACATGCTACCTGTAAGCTGTGTCTGAATGACACCAACACCTCCAATGGTGGATGATGTCCACAGACATGAGACTCGGCACCAGGACTTGGAAACGGCAGCAAAGTTTTCTGGAGCTAAGCCTGGAGCCGACAGAAAGAAATGAAGTCATCTCGGTGGCCTGCCCAGTGCAGCACTGCCTAAGACACTGAGGACTCCACAGCAGAGGGGTCAGGAGGACAATGGGAAGCTGTGTCAGTTAATAACCAGAGGTCTCTCCCTCCCATTTCCTGAGTGCAGCAAGCCTCAAGCTCACATACAGTCTAGGGATGTAACACAACAAAAACTGAAGCCTGACTTACTTCACTCAGAGCCATGCAACCAGAATTTACAGGATTTATTAAAGATAAAGATATAATACAGCTTGCCCATCAATTTTATTTTTTAAAATGTACAGTTGCTACATAAACATCTCTATAATTCTTTTCCTAAGGAGAAGCCTCAGGTACTGTTTATTTCTGAGAAAGAGGGAAAGATCTAGCCAATTAATTTGGAAGATTCTACAGGAATTTCATCTGAGGCCGCATTCTGGGTTTTGCTTCACTGAGAACAGTGGGGTCTGGGGAAGTTATGTCTTACATAAGCACTGCCCTAAATATTTTTCACTTATGTGAAGCAGACATGTTAACTTTTAAATTTTCTTTTAGATGGCCCCACTGCTGGGCCATATCATCACAACATAACTGCTGAGTCTACTGCCTGTGGGCATCATCCATCATTTCAGGTTTGGGCATCATTCACACACAGCTTGCAGATAGCAAGCTGCTCCTGAACCCCAACGTTTCTATCCTCTTTTATCCTGAAGCACACGTTTCTAATATCTTCCCTTGAAGATGGCCAGTGATAGAGCTATATGTACCCCCATGCCAGCTTATATGTCCAGATAGGCTCTGGAATCAGACATGTCTGTATCTGGCCGCATATCTGCCATATCCTGCCTATATGACCCAACCTGCAGTAACTTACTTCACCATCTTAACTCCGAGTTTTCTTATCAGCAGAGACATTGACATTAGCTATCAGAGAGGGTTGTTGTGAGGATACAATGGAAAATGATATGAAGCTCCAAGCACGGTGGTTAGCCTATCATCCATATATGAAAAATGGTAGCTATTATTAGCAGTAGAACATCTAAGCCACTGAAGGAATATTCAGTTATTATCATAACTGCCTTCAGCAGTGCTTTGATGGCCAGTAATGTGCTAAGCACCACGCTTAATGTTAGGAATTGACTGAGCTTCTAAGGTAATTGCCTCTATTAAGTTTCTTGTGAGTTTCAAAATAACTTGCCTTTATCATATAAAGAACAGTCACAATCAGAGGCCAGACTAACAACCTCCAGAGCAGATATAACTATAGTATACAGAAATACACGTAAATTCAGATTTCAGACAAAGCAAGATAAAAAATGTCCCAGCCATCTCATAAGTAGTATCATTTTAGGCTACCATTTTAAAAGTAAGTACTATCATCATTTAAAGTGATTTACAACTAATAATGACTTTACTATATCAAGTTTTTAGAGTAGTTCTAGCTGGCATGTCAAATTCATAACATTATCTGTGGAAGATAATAATAAATAATGAGCAAAAAACATCCTTGGCAACAAACAGAAATAATTCCTAGTCAGACATCAATTCTGAAGCATATTTTTGAAATTTTGGCCAATGAATTTAATTAGTGGTATGGCTGGTAAGCTGATTTGTAGTGTTCCTCAATTTCCATCATGTAAATACTCCACCGTAGCCCATTTGAAAGGAACAATCAGTACTCAAAAGCCAGTGCCAGTCAACAGCAGCACTGCTGCTGAAAACAGTTCCATTCAGTTAGTTCTTCAGTCGTGTCAGACTCTTGTGACCGCATAGACTACAGCATCGCCAGGCTTCACTGTCCATCATCAACTCCCGGAACTTGCTCGAATTCATGTCCATTGAGTTGTTGATGCCATCCAACCATCTCATCCTCTGTCGTCCCTTTCTCCTCCTGCCTTCAATCTTTCCCAGCATCAGGGTTTTTTTTCAAATGAGTCAGTTTTTCACATGAGGTGCCAAAGTATTGGACTTTCAGCTTCAGCATCAGTCCTTCCAATGAATATTCAGGCCTGATTTTCTTTAGGATTGACTCGTTTGATCTCCTTGCAGTCCAAGGGACTCGTCAAGAGTCTCCTCCAATACCACAGTTCAAAAGCATCAATTCTTTGGAGTTTAGTTTTCTTTATAGTCTAACCCTAATGTCCATATATGACTACTGGAAAAACCATAGCTTTGACTAGTTGGACCTTTGTCAGCAAGTAATGTCTCTGCTTTTTAAACTGCAGTCTAGGACTGTCATAGCTTTTCTTCCAAGGAGCAAGCATCTTTTAATTCCATGGCTGCAGTCACCATCTTCAGTGATTTTGGAGCCCAAGAAAATAAAGTCTATCACTGTTTCCAGTGTTTCCCCATTGACTTGCCATGAAGTGATGGGAACAGATGCCATAATCTTAGTTTTCTGAATGTTGAATTTTAAGCCAACTTTTTCACTCTCCTCTTTCACTTTCACCAAGAGGCTCTTTAGTTCTTCTTCACATTCTGCCATAAGGGTGGTGTCATCTGCATATCTGAGGTTATTGATATTTCCCCTGGCTATCTTGATTCCAGCTTAAGCTTCATCCAGTCCAGCATTTCTCATGATGTACTCTGCATAGTCGTTGGAAAAGACTCTGATGCTGGGAAAGACTGAAGGCAAGAGGAGAAGAGGATGACGGAGGATGAGATGGTTGGATGGCATCATCAACTCAATGGACATGCTGCTGCTGCTAACTCGCTTCAGCCATGTCTGACTCTGTGCGACTCCATAGACGGCAGCCTACAAGGCTCCTCTGTCCCTGGGATTCTCCAGGCAAGAACTCTGGAGTGGGTTGCCATTTCCTTCGCCAATGCATGAAAGTGAAAAGTGAAAGTGAAGTCATTCAGTCGTGTCCAACTCTTCAAGACCCCCTGGACTGCAGCCTACCAGGCTCCTCTGTCCATGGGATTTTCCAGGCAAGAGTACTGGAGTGGGTCACCATTGCCTTCTCCCAATGGACATGAGTCTGAGTAAACTCGGGGAGTTGGTGATGGACAGGGAAGCCTGGTGTGCTGCAGTCCATGGGGTCGCAAAGAGTCAGACAAGACTGAGCGACTGAACTGAATTCTGCATAGAAGTTAAATAAGCAGGGTGCAATATACAGCCTTGACGTACTCCTTTCCCAATTTGGAACCAGTCTGTTGTTCCATGTTCGGTTCTGTTACTTCTTAACATGCATACAGATTTCTCAGGAGGCAGATAAGGTGATCTGGTATTCCCATCTTGTGAAGAAATTTTCACAGTTTGTTGTGATCCACTCAGTCAAAGGCTTTGGTGTAGTCAATAAAGCAGAAGTAGACATTTTTGTGGAACTCTCTTGCTTTTTCGATGATCCAACAGATGTTGGCAATTTGATCTCTGGTTCCTCTGCCTTTTCTAAATCTAGCTTCAACATCTGGAAGTTCTTGGTTCACATACTGCTGAAGCCTTGCTTGGAGAATTTTGAGCATTTCTTTGCTAGCGTGTGAGATGAGTGCAATTGTGCAGTAGTCTGAACGTTCTTTGGCATTGCCTTTCTTTGGGATTGGAAAGAAAACTGAACTTTTCCAATCCCGTGGCCACTGCTGAGTTTTCCAAATTTGCTGGCATATTGAGTGCAGCACTTTCACAGTATCATCTTTTAGGATTTGAAATAGCTCCACTGGAATTCCATCACCTCCACTAGCTTTGTTAGCAATAGTGTTTCCTAAGGCCCCCTTGCCTTTGCATTCCAAGAAGTCTGGCTCGAGGTACGTGATCATACCATCGTGGTTATCTGGGTCATAAAGATCTTTTTTGTACAGTTCTTCTGTGTATTCTTGCCACCTCTTCTTAATATCTTTTGTTTCTGTTAGGTCCATACCGTTTCTGTCCTTTATTGTGCTCATCTCTGCATGAAATGTTCCCTTGGTATCTCTAATTTTCTTGAAGAGATCTGATACATTCAAAATGCTGACACACTCCACCTCAGTCGGGTTGTTTACAAGGGAAACAAGGAATTAGCCCATAAGGAAAATGTAAATATAGATAAAAGATATACAGATTTTTCAGAAAAGTGACAGAAGCAATTTTGCAATGAGTTAATTCCACAGGCAATACTCAGGATGTTTCCCTTTTAACTGGAATCCTCCCTGAGAGCTGGTCCTCTCTCTGCAGAGGTGGTCACATATACCCCAGCCATGGATCATCTCCTTCACTGGCCCCACTATCCTCCCAAGATTCTTGCTGGACACGAGCCTTTCCCTAGCTAACCTGAATTTCTCAGGTTCTCTTTATATTCATTTAATATCATTCACCAAGAAATAATGGCTTTCTCCTCTAATTTTCCTAAGACATACCATCTTCCCGTCTCTCTTTTATTACTAAATCCACACCTATGCTAAAACTCCTCCAACCAACCATGGAGATAGTGTTTTCCCATGAAGAGGAAGGAATTAGCTATCTGTTTAATTAATTTGCTTATCTGCTTTTTCATTTGGGAACAAAAGAAGTCAGCTTTTAGGAATACCATTTGGAAGACTGTAGAAAAACCAAAATAATCTTTGTCTTCTGGCTTTGAACTCTAGAATACCACAAGACAACTTTACTGCAGGATCTTATGACTCACCAAATTCAAGGGTTTTTAAAAGTAGAGTCTATAAATGAAAATTAATTTAATGACATATTTCTGTTAATTCATGTTACACTTCAAACCTGCTTAACTGCTACAAGACAAGCTGTTGAATATGATAGACAAATTCTCTAATTTCTCTGTACATTAAAAAGGCAAATTATAATATTTCTATGGCTAAAACAAAAACAAATCCATTGCCAGGTGAGAGAGTTCTATAGATGTGTGTTGGGGAGGAAAGCACAACAATGTAACTGTTCTTAATGTCACCGAACCTACAAATGACAAAGATGGCACATTTTACACAATGTGTTTAACAATACTATGTGTACCAAATGCTATTTATGTGTAGCAAAACTCTGAAAAGTCCCTTAAAATTTAAAGAAAAAGTCTATTAAATAGAAATTCTGCCACTCTGCCCTTTAGAATTTCAAGTAAGATAGTAAACCAGATTTTTTAGGACAAATAAATAAAAATAACACCCCTTAATATAGCCTGCATCTCCTTTCAGACTTCAGACCTAAGGGCACTAGGTGTTGAGAAAAGATGCTTCTGCTCTGCTGGACAACAAGGCTCTTTTTTTCCAAGGTCTTTTATAGGCATCACAGTTAACTTCTCAGGCTCATATGAAGGACTTATGGTTTAATTGGGAAAAAAGTCAAAAAGTCAAAACATACTGCATTCTTTGCCTCTCACTGGGTCAGGCAGGCCAGAGCAGTCCACTGCGGAGTTCGGAATGGCAACTCTCCACCTGGAGCCACTGCTATCACATTCTGTATATTCAAAGTGGTAATCTTTCTGCAAATAATCACAGACAAGTCTTTGTTAGAGCCAGTTTTAATGGGACAACTGTGCTTTCTCAGTCACTCTCAAACCTGCCTGGAAGCCTCATTCCAAACTGTTCTCTCTGGTTGATCCTCATTCTTCTGAGACTCCATCCATATCATGCAGTTTTTTGATAAAAAAAAAATATATCATGACACAAATGAACTGACTTGCAAAACAGAAAAGGACTCACAGACTTAGAAAACAAACTTACAGTTGCCAGGGGCAGGGGTGGGAGAGAGGGACAGTTAGGGAGTTTGGGAAGGTCATGTGTACACTGCTACATTCAAAACAGATAACCAACAAGGACATACTGTATAGCACATGGGACTCTACTCAATGTTATGTGCCAGCCTAGATGGGAAGGAGGTTTGTGGGAGAATAGATACATGTATTTATATGGTTGGGTCCCTTCACTGTTCACCT